>NW_017306908.1:892989-927300 GCF_000935625.1 Nanorana parkeri
ATACACTTTAAAGCCTAAAATGGGCATTTTAACATGTGTGTTAAAACATTTTTTACAAATTGGTAAGGCAGCGATAGGGTAAATAATAATATCAAATGTTGTCCCTTTCAAAAGTATTAAATAGTAGTAAGAGATAAACACAAGCCTAAAAATCAGATTAGTCAGTTACTACTTAAAAACATGTAACTAATTTTGTTTTCAATAATTTTATGTTAAAATATGACTAAGAAAAAAGGTTTCCTTATATAACTCACATGCTAATTTCTATTACTGGAAAAAAATTACTTAAAAATTCTTATTACTTTTGTTGTGTGTTTCATTTTTTTCTTCACTGAGTCATAGACCCTCACATTATGTTTTTCCTTTGTGGTATATTGATAAAAGAACAATGGTCAGCATGCATACTGCAATCCAGCATCTCCTTGTATGGAGAATTATTTTGTATACAGAGAACACATGATATTTTAATTTAGAAACTGCATGACAAAATGTGAAATTAAATACAAAGGTGCAATGTATTGTCATTCAAAAAGAACTAAGCATTGTTGTTGAAAGTCCTATAGTTGTTGATGTATTGGATCACTTATTTAAATTCAACATCATTTACTCTTAAAATGTAGTAAAAAGTTTTGCCAGCTGGATCTTTCTTGGATTGCATTTTAAAGTCAACCTATACAAAAGTCATAAAGTCATAACATTGTATAGTGTATTTCCACATTTGGAACCAAATTGAGATAACCCCTATTTTATATTTGTGAAATGTTCCCATTCACATAGCATAACTTTACAAACATATTTTAAAATGTTGCTTACAGCTTTACTTGCATTTTTCTAAAAACTTAAGTTTTCCCATTTTCTGTAATTTCAAGGACAGCACTGAACGGGCTGGGGAGTTATTGTTTACCACAATAAACCTGTCTTTACTGTGCTCATTATCAGGTACTAGCTAGTTACAAACATGATTTGAACACTGTTTAGCCTAACAAACAGTTAAAGTTTCAACAGCTTTGCTTCCTGGATTGTGTGTAAATGAGGGGAAACTATTTCTGCCTCCCTTTGTCTTGGGGACAAACTCACTGTGAAATTGTTTAGATTAGCTTGCAGCCTGTCCGATGGCTTGTTTAAAGGAACATCTAAAAGGTAAGAAATATATATATATATATTTATGTTAATAGGTCTTTATTGAACATTTTTAAATTCAACCAAAATAAATCAAATGCAGAAGTAGTGTTAAAGTAATAACATATAAAAAAACAAGTAAGGAATGCATAACTCCAAATACAATTTTAAAATATAACATTTTAGGGAGATTCCAGAATAGCTCAAGAAGGTGCCGCAGTAATTAAATCAACCAAAGGCAACTGCTTCTACCAAAAATGTAATAAAGGTATGCATAAACAGTAAGAGGGAAGAAAGAGGAGAATAAGGGTGGAAAGGATAGGGAAAAAAAGGAAAGAGCAACTATAAAGTAGAGGAAAGAGCACAATATGCAGAATGGTTTATGAATCCATTGTTCCCAGTGTCTATGAAAGATGATGTAGTTATTGTTTTTGTAGGAGAGCATACACTCATATTGAATTATGTATTTGTTAATCGTATCATGTCCTTAAAATTTGGAGGAGAGGAAGAGAGCCAATGTTGAGTTACAAAACTAGAGGAGGGGGATATAGATTCTAGACCTAGGTTATCATGGAAGTAGATATCTCGTATTTGAGTAATGCACAGTTGGATCCACTTTGTTAAAGCAATATGGGGAAAAAATTCAAAAAGGTTTAAATAGGGGTAAATGGTGTGAGTGTTTTTAGTCATAAAAGTAGTGATTTCCAAATTGCAAGGCTTGGCTGGATCAATGGGTAAAGAGGGATTGGGCTATGGGTGCTAAATTTGTCAGAAGAGGTCCAAGGTTGAGTGCATATTCAAAAATGCTAGTTCTATGTGCGCCCATAGTGTTTCAGGGGAAGGAGTGCACCAATGTCGAACTTGGTCGAGCAGAGCTGCTTGATGGTATTGGGTCATACTAGGGAGTGCCATGCCCCCAGCTGATCTATGTTTGTAGAGGACACGAGATTCACATCTTGGCTTACATCCTTGCCAAAAAAATGAAGTATGTACTGGAGGAGGGATTTAAAAAAAGGATAGAAGAAGGGGGCATTTCTGAACATGTATAGGATTTTGGGGAGTATAAACATTTTCAAAGTTGCAATTCTACCTGATTTTGAGAGGTATAAATTGGAAAGATTGCTAAGTTCTTTGGGAAGTTTCTGAAGAAGGGGTTTATAGTTAGGTTTGTACATTTTAGATGAAAAGGTGGCTAAATGAATACCTAAGTAAGGAATTAAGGTAGAAAGCCAATAAAATGGAAATTAGGAATACAGATGGGATTTATCAGGAAGGGTTATAAAGAAATCTAATATCTGTGATTTGGTAATATTAAGCTTATAATAGGAGACCTCACTAAATGTAGAGAGAGATTTTTTGGGGTTGGTAAGGATGAAAATCGTCAATGAAAAGGCCGATCTTGTGCCAGGTATGACCAATTACAACACTAGAGATATTGGGATTTGAATGAACAAGGTAGGCAAGAGGCTCCATCAGCAACACAAAAATAATAGGGGATAAAGGACACTCTTGGCATGTTCCATTTGAGAGGGTAAAGGGATAAGATAATTGACTGAAGGTGAATACTCTTGAGGAGGAATATAGGGATAAAATCGCATTGAGTATAGAACCTAAAAATCCAAATTTTTACAGGACGGCTTTTAGGTATCCCCATTGGATGCTATTGAACGCCTTTTCGGCATCTAGAGATACAATTAGGGAGGGAGTTTTATGAAGTTCTAAGTTCTGAAGTGCCTGAAGGTGTTGAGTGCCATCAGGAGCTCGTCTGCCACGTACGTATCCCACTTGGTCAGGGTGTACATGGAGGGGAATGATATGAAGCAGTCTTACAGACATGGCTTTAGCGTAAATTTTGATATCTGAATTCAAAAGTGAAATGGCTCTATAATTGCTAGGGATACATTGGTTCTTTTGAGGTTTGGGAATAGTAATAATCATACTCTGCTACATTTCGGATGGAAAGGCCCCTATGGACAATGGATTGTTAAATACAGTAGTAAGGTGAAGTGAAAGAACATTCTTGAATTTTTTATAATATTCGTTTGGAAAACCATCAGAACCTGGGGATTTGTGGAGAGGAAGTGAGTCAATAACTAAATCAATTTAAAACTGTATGTCATCACTTCCTGTTTATTCCTGACATTGGGACATCAATCACTTTGTAACATCTCTCCCAGACCCGGCCGTGTAGCGTCGCGGACGTGAGGGGCAGCTCCGCCGACGTCATCCGGGAACTCCCCCGGCCGCATCATAAGCCACGGCAATACGGAAGTCTGGCGTTCCAATATCCCGAGGTGAATGCCAGACGGATACCTTTGTTTCACAGGACCAGAGAGGCTTCATAGCATTGCCCTGCACAGCTCGGATAAGAACTGTATGAACCTATTTGCGGACTCTGTCGCCACCTGCTGGACCTTTAAGGAAACATCATTAAGATACTTAGACTGTGTCCACACTATTGCCAGTTGTAATCACTAACCACCCTCTGCTTCCAATGTGCTAGTAAGAATCAATTGTCTCCATGCAGCCAGTTATATGTGACGTAACATACAAACGCAACTATACCCTGCTCCCACTGCACCACCGTACTTATGATATGTGATGTAACATATTGAACTGCATACTATTGATAATTATACACCTTCCTAAAAGATCCAAACAACCATTTATCCCTAACCCACAACATTACCCTGAGTAGTCAGATTGTACTAGGAGGCGGTACGATGATGCTTTGAGGTGGTTGGTCAGTTTTACTTACCGTCACGTACTTCTGGGCCTGAGCACGTGAGATTGAACGTGTCTCCGCAGCTGAGTTCCGTCCTCCATCTGATTGGAGTATTACACGCTTACTTCATACTGAGTTTATGAATGAACAGGAGCACTCAGTACAGAGGCTTCCTGTCCATTCATAACTGGGGAGAGTAGTATGCCTCCTCAATTTATAAATGAACAGGAAGCCTCTGTACTGAGTGTTCCTGTTCATTCAGTGCTGGGGCTGCAGAAAAAAAGATATTGAGCCCCTAATGTCTTTTTCTATTTGAAAAGAGAAATATCAGGGGTCTGTTTATATATGATATCTCTCTGAAGTCCCTAATAGTAAAGTAAAAGAAAACTTTATTTTAAAAATAGTTAGAAAAAGTTAAAAAAAATAAAGTCCCCCCACACATAACATAACATACATCATATTGTAGTGTATGTCATGCACATGCATTGCGGTGCTTTGTTAGAACACATTGCAGTGCTTGAATTTAATTTTTTTTCACTTTTTAAAATAACATTCATTTAACTGCATGGCAAAGCATTGAAACACATTGCCGTGCACTGTAATATGCCTTCATAATATCACCCTAACTGTCCACTCCGATCATCCCAAGACCTCCTGCTTTCCAGCTCCCTTGTCAACTCCTCCCATACTCACCTCCAGGACTTCTCTGGAGTCTCTCCCATCCTCTGGAACTCTTTACCCCAACCTGTCCGTCTATCTCCCACCTTGACTGCCTTTAGGCGTTCCCTAAAGACTCATCTCTTCAGGGAAGACCTATCCCACCATACTCACCTCCAGGACTTCTCTGGAGTCTTTCCCATCCTCTGGAACTCTTTACCCCAACCTGTCCGTTTATCTCCCACCTTGACTGCCTTTAGGCGTTCCCTAAAGACTCATCTCTTCAGGGAAGACTATCCCAAATCAACCTAACCACTTAACCATCACATTCTCAAACATTTCATACCTACACAGCTACCTCCTCACGTATCACTTCTCCTTCTCTTTTAGAGTGTAAGCCATCATGTGCAGGGGCCTCCTTACCATCTTGTCTTGAATTGTATTGTGATGGTAATGTCTTCCTTATATTGTAAAGTGCTGCGCAAACTGTTGGCGCTATATAAATCTATACAAATAACTGTATAATAATAATAATTTTATCTCAACACACAACAACACAGCACACAAATGGCACTGCAGAACAGGCATTACCGAAACACATATTTTATTTTATTTTTTTTAATTTAGCTTTGTATTCGATTTTTCACATCAATACACACAAAAAAAATTATCAAACAAGTTACATACATTGCAACACGAAAGTCAACAATTCAGGCTGTTCAACACATATTTTTTTAGCATGAATTGTTTATTTACAGTTTTGTGTACCTTCTTTTGTTAACGTTTCACAAAAAGGCACAATTTAAAATTTACAAATATTTGTTATATATTAACTCAGTGCAGTAACAGTTTTATCTTTTAGATTTACTAGACATCTTGTAAATTGTTTTTTGTGTATACACTGATAATGATTTTAGTGTATTTTTAGGGAAAATATTGACTTGATAAACATTTGCACAACTGTCATGGGACTGCCGTGGCGCCTATAAAATTAATAGCATCATCTTTTTGTTCTATCAGTCCTGCGCTTTCAGAAAATGTATGGTTTGGGTTTTTGTTACAAAGTTTACTCTAAAAGCTACAGTTGAAAATTTTAAAAAAGGTGAAAAATTGCAAAAATGGTCTGGCCAGCTGAGGTGGCAGGGCTTGGCAACGAAAGGGTTAAAAGTGGTTGATCCATTTCCAAGGATTTTTTTTGTGTGGTGATTGAAATACAGTCACACAGAAAGATTCTGGGCTTTGCAACATAGTATTTATTATTTTTAGCACATATTTGTGATTTAGTGCTGGTTGTATATGTTGATATAATATTATATTTATTGAATCATAGCTGCTTTTCAAATTTTAAGGGTTTAAAACATTGCTGATTTATTGAATAGTGCAGTAATAGCGATATATTTTAACTTGAGGGACTGAAGCAGAATTTTATAAGGTCCAAATATGGTCATGCAGTTGTGCGTATCAGTTCTTATTGCTCATCACAAAAGAAGTATCCCTTTTTTAGGCTTTTATAGACTTATATAGCATATTTACTCATGGTGCTGAAACTGAATCATATAAACTCTAGTTCCAGTTATCCTGTGTCCTTCAAATCTCAAGTCCAAGTCTGTGGTACTTCTTCAATCTTCAGGACTAGGGATGAGCCAGTTACCCTGGGCTGAGTTTGCAAATGGTTTTGCAAATCATGCTCAAAGTTTGCAAACTTTGTTGCAAGCCAAATTGAAGTCTATAGGGGGTGAATCATGTTATTTAATTCTGACCATTTGTAATGCTAATAAGTATTTTACTGTCAAACAAAAGGCATGGGATATGCAATGCCAAAATAAATAAATAAATAAACCCAGTATCACTCCCTACACAGAATTGTCAGCTCTACCGAACAGCTCAAACACACAGTGAAAATAGGACTGCTGCTGCAAGCCCACCTTCTTTCATAGAAAGGGGTCTGGGTTATCCATTCCTTCAAATTATTGGCTTGTGTTACTCCAGGAAGAAGGTTATGCACCACATTATAGGTTGCGCACTTACAAATGTTATCACAAAAAATGTTATCATTTATCCAGCTTTGTATATGTTGCCACTGTGTTTTCCCTGCAATACACAGATTGTATGTTAAAAAGGTTGTTGTCTTGAGCCTGCATTAACTTAAGAAGTATATCCAAGTCTTAATTTCCCCCTCCTTAATATCACAGAAACGTATCCTGGGTTTATGTTCAGTTATAAGCATAAACTCCAGGTCTCCCTTCTCACCTGAAGACCTGGGGATGCAGTGACAAAAGTCCGGTATCTTCACTGATGAAGGGCAACCAGTTAAAAGTCCAGTTCTGCCTGTCCCAACCAGCCATTCCTCCTAATGCAGGCTAGTGCTTAAACTTCTGCACATGCTTACATCTGCATCTGCACATGCCTAGTACAAAACTTCTCTGTGTATAGTTCACTGAGGTAATTGACCACCTAGGAATGTTTTACATGCTCCTTTAACAGCTTCAGGACCACCATACTTATATACAGGTGAAACTCGAATAATTAGAATATCATGCAAAAGTAATTGCAGTAAGTGCTGCAAAAGGGGCCCAAACCAAGTACTGAGTACATATGCATGCTTGTACTTTTCAGAGGTCCGATATTGTTCTATGTGCAATCCTTGTTTTATTGATTGCATGTAATAATCTACTTTTTTGAGGTTGTGGATTTGTGGTTCTTGGGGTTTTCATGAGCTGTAAGCCATAATCATCACAATTATGACAAATCACGGCTTGAATTATCTTGCTTTGCATGTAATGAGTCTATCTCATATATTAGTTTCACCTTTTAAGTTGCATTAGTGAAATAAATGAACTTTGCACGATATTCTAATTATTCAAGTTTCACCTGTAAAAGGTGCTGTCCTGTTGTCATGTTTTATCCCTTTAAAAATACAACAAGTAGAGAAAAATATCGGTTGATCTGCTAGAAATCCAAGTATGGCCTACTAAGCTGACAACACTGGCTCTTCTGTACTAAAATTCCATGCACTGTGGTCAGCCCTGCCCAGTTCTCCTATGCTGGACTACAGAACTCCTGGATATGTTATGGAGACTAAGAGAGGATGATGTGTTGTGTAGTCCAGTATAGAAGAACTGAGCAGGGCTGACAGGACTGCATGAAATTTTAGTACAACAGAAGCATTGTGCTGTCAACTCAGATAGGAAGTTAGGAGCAAACTGGATATCTAATAGTTCAAGAAGTAATTTTCTGTACTGGCAGCCTTTTAAAATGATAAAACATGGGTTTGTACATGTATTGCAAAGATGTACTGCATATGTTTTTTTGCTCAGAAATATATTTTAATGGAAAAAAACAATAATATTAAAAATATGAAAGTCATATAGAAAACTACATTAGGGAAACCATTATAGTAATAACTCCAAATAGGAGCCTACTGAAAATAGGCAGACAGTATTTCTAATGTTATCTAGCAGCAGCACAACTGTGGAAGTGGGAAAGTACATTCAGTCTTCATTAATCTAAGTTTTATCCACTGCAGCTAGATCCTGGGGGTGGATGAGTCTCAAGAAAATGCTTTATAATGTTCTTCTGCTTCATGTTCACCACTCAAATTTCATTCCCAAAGCAAAGGGAGATCTAAGTGTGTTTGTGATAAAGCAGCTCCCATAAACAAGCTTTGCTTGTTTCTTTATGTAACAGCCAGCATGGAGGCTACAGTAGATGTGTCTGGGAATCTGTCTTGCATTTACATGTAAGAAAACGTGGTTCTCATATGACCCATTACTGGAAAATGGCAGTGGTGTGAATTGGTACAGTACGGAAATCCCTGGAGGAAAAAAAGAAAAAACCCATAGCAGGTACCCGGTTTTTCATGTATGCATTCTTTGTGTTCATTCTGGATTGTACCTTTAATAAGCCCAATGCAGCTAAACTGTTTTAAAATAAAGACTATAGATGACATCTGTCACTTGTTTTTTCTTTCTATCAAGTACCTGCTGAAAGAGTATTTGAGTTTTACTAATTTCATCATCATTTAAGCTAGTGTGATCTGCTCAGCCTGTCACACACTAGCTTTTTTCCTACTGAGAACAGTTTATGAAGACCAGTTGGCAAATGATGTAGATGTTTGGAAAGAGCTGTCCTCTCTTCATATCTACCTAATAACTCACACAAACATATTATTTTATGTAGATAGAATTCATTCTTTGGGGTTATTGGGTAAACCACAGCACAAACCATTGAATAGTTCTGGCTTTTGCATGCAGTAATATGAAGTGTTTGTAGACCACCTGTTTTCCATAGAGAAATCTGTAACCACTAAATACCTGTACTGAGGAACTGGCTTTGGCCACTTTCATGACTTTGTGTAAATAACTATGAAATCAGAGCTGACTTGTTTCACTCAAGTATAATCTTGGTCTAAAAATAATTCCCCATCATATTACTGTGTAATTTGGTATTTTGCAGTATTACTGTAACTGTGGCAACAATGGCTTACTTCATTTATGTCTGTTTTCTTTATTGAAAAAAAGAAGCTTCTTTATTTTGCTATTATATTATTAAAGGTCAACTTTGTATATCGTGAATGCCAGGTTAAATTGGGAAATTGACTCTGCAAAGTCTTGCTTCTTCCCGATCCTATTATACCAGTCTAAATGGTTTTATATCTACATCACTATCTTACTTACATATAAACAAAGCAAGTTCTCATGTGTCAACAAGGATCTCTTTATTATAGTACCACAATGAAGAAATTATCTTTTTAGTATATCACTGTTCTTTCTTTATACTATAAGTTGTGATGTAGAATTGATATTCAATGTTATTTCAATTTATAAACATAAATTTTAAAAAAGTATCATTTGGTATGTTTTCACAATTGCTATCATTTAATTGATATGTTCTTGGATATATGATATCATGATTTTATGTTTAGTTGTATTTTAATTTTATTACAGGTATTTATAACAATCTGTACGCAGCACTTTACATAATGCACATTCACATCAGTCCCTGGCCTCAAGGAGTTTACAATCTAAGGTCCCTATTGCAGAGGCATACAGAGCCAATTTAGACAGGAGCCAATTAACCTCCCAGCATGTCTTTGGAGTGTGGGAGGAAAAGGGAGTACCTGGAGGAAACCAATGCAAGCATAGGGAGAACATGCAAAGTTATTTTATCTTTAACAATGCCCATAAGCCATTATTTTATTTGAATTAATGACTTTATAAAGCAATGCTTCAAAACATCACAAGTTATGGGCACACATTCCAGACATCTACAATATTGTTGTATCTACATGTATTGTTGTTATCTACTATACATCCACAATATTGTTGTATGTAAAAAGTTTACTATTTCTTTAAACTCGCATAGGACTTCTTTTGTTGACTACCTTTTATACTCTTTACATTGTAAAAAGGTCTGAGAACCATGATATGTGGTTATCATCTTTACTACCAACATTCTATGCAAAAACATAAAGGGGCTTCATCTAACCAGCCCTATCCTTACCTCTTTCTGTCTTTCATGCAGGTACGTTACCCTCTATTTACGGTAGCTGAGCTCATTTAAGCCTACTATATGTGTACATACAAGAACTAGTGAGCCAAACACTAGGCTTCCTTCCATCATTCCAAGCTTTGTTGTTTAGAAGTAAATGCATAGTCATTTGGCTCCTCCCTCTGATTAATTTCACTATGCAATAGAGTTTAAGTGGAAGATATAAAAAAAATGCTGAAAAATACTGATGCCAATAAAAACGTTTTGTCAATGTTGCCAATATATAATAAAATAAAAGGCAAGTCAACACTATCCATAAATGTGCAGAATTATTATTATTATTATTATTTTTTCTAATTGGTTGAAGAATCATCTGTGGCTAATTGAAAATGTGTACTGCTAAAGCAAACATTTTCCCAGAGCAATAAAAGGCATAAAGCAAGTAAAACATTTACCATTTTTTCATCTTCTCTTGTTTCCAGATTTTACAATATGTGACTCACACAAATAAATCCAGTTATAATGATGATTTGATGAGCATAACAAAGCATCTGGACAGCTTGTGCTCTACATATGTACAGTATGCAATGGGAATATTTTTTTAGTTTTTACTTTTTTTAACATATTGATGAAACTCTTTTATTTCTTTTATTTAGTGATATTTGTTGTGTTTATTCAACTGCTGGTTATTTACCAGTTAACCACTTTATGATCATGGTGTTAAACCCCCTTCCTGTTCAGGCCATTTTTCAGTATTCAGCGCTGTTGTACTTTGAATGTCAATTATTCAGCCATGCAACACCATAGCAAAATTAATTTTTTTTTTGGGGGACAGATAGAGCTTTCTTTTGGTGGTATTTAATCACCACTGAGTTTTTCTATTTTTTTTACTATATTAAGGAAAAATTACCAATCTGGTGTGATTGGTCACAGCAATCACACAGAACAGAGATGATTTCACTTGCTCAGCACCACTTTGTTTAAACTATACTGTCCAATGGATAGTGTGTTTAAGCTTGATTGCTCATGACCACGCTAGGGGGCACGTGCAAGCTTTAAAAAAAAAAAGGACGTGTATTTACGTGATCCCGCCGAGAACTAACAGCCATCTGAACGTGCAGAGACAGTGGGCAGATGGCAAGTGGTTAATAAATGTTCTAGTTTTTCCTTTCTTTTTTTCGTTTAATAAATGTTTATTAATGTTTTCAAACAATTATCTCAATTAATAACACTGATAATACACGTTCAAAAAAAAATACAAACCAACAAAAAAAATAAGTTCTTTCTATATATATCACTTATTTTATACATGATATGCATAATTTTGTCTATAGTAAGGGCTATTCTTCCCAGTTACATTAATAAAAACTATTGTGCATTGAAATTAATAATAACTAGAATCACATCTTATAATCATAATCATTCTCCTAATTTGTGATGATATTTACATCCTATAATAGTGAATGGCCTGGAATGGCCTTAAATTACTAATCAGTAGGGCTGCGGAAATTATTGATCAATCCCTCGATTAATCGTTAATTTTTTTGATCGATCAAAATTATTTTGATCGATCAAAGTTCTTTGGATCCGTACTCACCTCTCCGCCGGCTTCCGGGTCTTCCGTCGGAGATCCGGTGACGTCACGGACATAGACGTCACCGGACTCCGCCCCCCTTCCCCAAGTGGCTGTCGGCTAACGAAGGGAAGGGGGAGGAGTCCGGTGATGTCGATGTCCGTGACATCACTGGACTCCTCCCCCTTCCCTTCTTTACCCGATGGAGCTGCTTGGGCCGGTGAGTACACATCCCGGCCGGGAGAGAAACACTTTTTACTGGAAAAGTTTAATCTGTAATTTTATTACTTCATTGCTGTGCTGTATGTGTATAGGCCAATGTAGTTGGATCTGTATGTGCGTTATAATTAATCGAAATTAATCGATTAATCGATTAAAACAATTTCGATTATTCGAACAGGAAATGTTTAATCATTACCAGCCCTACTAATCAGTGCATACAAAAATTATGCTAATGTGAAGAGTACTACTTTATACTCATAATCAAAATCAATAAATAAGGTCCAGTTTTTCTAATGCATTGTATAGTTTCCAAATTTGGATGACATTTTAGCACATGTATTTCCAATAATATTTCACTTCCCAGACTGCTTCGCTATGATTAGATTTTGCTATATTGTAGAAAGAACAGAGCTGGCCTTGTACCTGATGTAAGTGCATCATTCTCATCAAAGGGTAAATGGATGACTCTAGTAAAAGTCAGGTACAGTAAATGGATTTGCTATAGCGGTAGTCAGACTTATCAAATCTCTTCTGTCATTCATTTATCCAAAACGTAGGCTCATGAGCTTGTCTAACTATGAAGATATACTTAAAGAATTCTTATTAACTTATGTAGGGCATCCAAACCAATGGCATCCATGTCTGTCTTAACAATTACAGTATGTCTGTAACCTTAAGGTGTAACTTCACCAGAAACTTTGGTTTGGTTTAAGATAAGTTCACATACACTGTTCAGATTTTATTGCTGTCTGTAACCCTGTGTGAAGGAGATTTCCTCATACTTTCTGTCCTGGGGAAATCCCCAAAAGAGACAGAGAAAGCTTTAAAAAGTAAACAGAAGTTCTAGCCTTCCCCCTCACTTCTAAATAAAAATATAATGCTGTTATGTCCATGAGAAATTACCCCTTACTTCTGGTGATAACAGTATAGCTGGGAACCGAAATAAGGGCAACCTTCTCACTGGTCACTAAGAAAGCAGACCCTCTCTTCCCCACTATAACTAAACAAAGAAAACACTTTGTTGGTTAGATTGGTATGCCATGGCAAAAATGTTTTAGCACCTCTCTCCAATACTTGTACATTTCACCATATTTGATACTTTTACAAACGCTAAAGGAACAGAAAATACCCATTGAATTGCCAGAAATCCAGTGTAACCTAACTTTATGTTAGGCCTGGCATTACTGCACCGCTGCTGCACCAAAATCCTAAGCAGCATTGTCAGAACTCCACCTCTCTCTATACCCCCTCTGTTTCCTACATCACATGTATGCATTGATTTCTTTCTCAGCAAAAAAAATGTTGCTGCCTTGGCTCCTAAGAGCCTATCCACACACTGTGTAAAGGAAAAGGGCTCTTGGGAGATGTAATTCTGGAGGCATGCCTATGTCAATGTGAACTGCCACTGCAAGAATTTTACAAGCCTGTGATGATGTCACTGGGAGTAATTAGACTATGCTGAAAGATGGGCTGGCCTATGGGGTACCATATCCCTGTACACTGGATCACATAACAAATCATAAACTAAAATTGACTTTTTAGGTGCCCAGTCGAGATTTTACGTAATATGCCAAAGTACAAAGTCCATTAACAACACATTAAAAACAAAAAAACATTATCATGTGTGAATTTATATATAACTTTACTTTAGCCACTTTAGCCTCCACTTTAACACTTAGGGGGTGATTTACTAACCTAAACACACGCACGCACCAGGTGCGTGTGATTTTCACACAGCAAAACGTATTTATCAACCAAAAAGTCTCTAAAAGCATATTTCCACTAAAGCCATATATGGAAAAATCATGCACATGATGCATATATAATGCTGCTTCACAGTTTAGACAAAAATGGTTAGCTCATGCATTTACATTCCTGCATTCATCAACGCAAGCAACACAACATAGAGCTAATTTACACAACATCACCTTGCAATTCTTGCTTGGCTTTGCACAACACACCTGCTGGGTGTGTACACACTACAAAGGTGTTTAGATTCCACCCATAGATCATGCTGGGAGGGAACACACTACAGAGGTGTATACATGTTTGTGGTGTGTTTATAAGGTTAGTAAATCAACCCCTTAGCCTCCAATTTAAATGTCACCCTCCATCACCTATTTGCTAGTATTCAATAATTATTACATTTCCCAGATAATCTAGATTATATCATTGTTACAATATGATATTTTGGCTAAACAGGTAATCAGTGGAGATTTTTCAAGCTGTTTCATGGATGTAAGCTCTGCTTCTTCAAGAATAATTTTGTTGTTATGCTAAAAACATACAAAAAGTATAAGTACAATACAGTTCTTACAATAATGTGCATATTTATTATTTATAGATGGTCAAATATCTAATATGAAACGAAAAAACAATGTACAGCGCTCTTGGGCAATTTGTGGATATGGATGTGATGTGGTATGTAGCCCTAGAGAACAGGAGGAGGCACCTGTGGTAAATACAACTAAAAAACATAAGAGGGCGCAATGACCTGGGTGTGTATGTATAATCACAATAATAATGATAGTAATGACACTTGCATTGGCATTGGAAGACTGGAGGAAACCTCTGGTGGCGATCAAGGTGCTCGAGGGAAGAGCCTTCAGTGGGTGAGCAGCAAGGGAGAGCCTGTCCAAACGAGCGGGTAGCTGAAATCGGAGGGAGAAAGATTGCCGGAGGTCCGTCCGTGTCCCTTCTGTGTCTGCGGGGGTAGGGTTGAATGGGACTCGGCGGCTTTGGGTCGGCTTCTGCAGACGGGGTAGTGGCTGCTGGGAGCACCGCTCGGTGAAAACTTGAGTCTTGTGCCTGTCAGTGTGGGGAGTAGTGCGGCATGTGGGATGCTGGCCAGCGGCAATAACCCAGATAGCAAGCAATTGAGCTGCAAGTTTGAAAATGACTTGCTAAACTATTGCAGACTTGCCAAGCTTAACAATTTTGTTGCACAATTACAGCAAGTCTGCATTGCAAGTCTCCAGACCAGTGAGCTTGCAGCGCTCTTGCTAAGACCTGCAGGACTCTTGCTGTAGACTTGCCAAGCAAATTTGCTACATTCAATTCAAAAAGTGTCAACTAGAACTTGTGCTGCGAGTGTTCTGCAAGGCTACAACTTGCCAGGAATATGTGCAGCACGTTAACAAAATTACAATTTCACCCTGCCACAAGTTTTTAGCAAGTTATCCTTGCTATAATCAGGGCATCACTAGGTTACAAGGCAGGAATAATACCGTGTTTGAGTGATCGGGAGCTATACGGGCTATTGTGAATAGCCCGTACAGCACCCCCTCGGTTCTCCTGAACCGAAGGGGTCCTGGGGCCGAAGCCAGCCGAAGGATCGGCCGAAGCTACGGCCAGATCCTTCGGCAGCTTTGTGAATAGACCCCCTAGTGTCTTATTTCGTTCAAAAAAAAAAATAAGACACTGTCTTATTTTCGGGGAAACACGGTAAAAGCTAGGTCACAGGGAGTAATAAAAGCTGTTTCTCACTGCAGGTAGAAGAAAAATATTCCTATGGTGAGGAGGTTTGAGGGTAAACTTATTTAATGCCGGGACATATACTTTAATTTCTAACCACTGTCCTACAAGCACACATACAACCTAGCACAAATTTATGCAGGAGTCAATACATCTGCCTGTATGTTTTGAAAATGTGAGAGAAAACAAGATTATTTCAAACAAATCATTGTAAACAGAAGAATTTACAAACTCTATGCAGACAGTGTGCAAATATATGGAGTCCTGCAAGTATAAATGCAGGACTCCAGTACCTGCTAACCGCTCTTGCACCAAGTTATGCCTGTGAAGCAGTATGATGAAAAATACTGGTCGTATTAAAATAATATTAGTGAAAGATAAGGCATTGTTTAACCTATTTGTAGTGTAATATCGCCCACTGAAATGGGAAGATAATGATGTACATGATTTGTACATTGCTCATTTTGAATGGAAACAATGTCTGTGACCTTTCTATTGACCACTAATTTTATTCCTTGCCATTCAGCACTACCCTTTGCAATCCTATTAACCTTTCAGGAGGAGTCATCACAACAATCAGTTCAAAATATCAAATTGTGAAAAGGTTAGAGTGCTATGCTGTGGACAGAAAATGCTCAGATATGGCATACAAATTACTCTGGCAGATAACAAGTTGAACTCTTTTTCCTTTTTTATTCTTCTTCCTTCCACTAATCTTACAGCACTATTCCAGTTTGCTTGACAACAAATTCTCTTAGGTCAGTTATGTACAGGGCAAGTATTTTAGGCAACCGCACCTTAAATTCTTACTTGCTTGTTTTCAATAAATATTGGGATACACCATTTCACTGTATTTTGTTTAAAGGAGAACTATGAGGTGAGTGCTTTTCACTCACCTCATAGTTCTAGCCGACCTGTGACAATGAGACTGTCACAGGCTTAGTAGGTCGGGAGGTGAGCGAACACTCACCTCTCGATCCTGTCACGGTTCTCTGCCGTGACAGGGGAGGGGCTGGATTCCCCCCTCCAATCTGCCAGCCTGACTGGCGGAACGGACTGGGAGGGGGAGGGTACAGCTGGCTCTGCCTCTAGATAGGCAGAGCCAGCTGTCAGTCACGCAGCTAGGCGGATCCAGACATAATTGTCGGGATCCGCTTCAGCTGTAGCGTCTCAGTATACCGCGAGCTACGGCTCGCGGTATACTGAGCCTAGGGTGACGGGGAGGACGCTAGTATGTGTCCTCCCATTACCCTAAGGAGAACTATGGGGAAAAGCCTTAACCCCATAGTTCTCCTTTAAGTGAGTGGTAAATGTCCTTTGCATAAAGACCTTGATAGAAACACCTGCAATTTTTCCTTAAAGCAGTTGCACCCAAATAACAACCTGTGGGTTCCCAAAAACTGACCCCTGTAATGAGAAGGCCCATGTGTGTGGGGAGCAGAGTTCCCTACTGACCATTGATGCAGAGGCATTTTTTTACTTCCACTGACCACTGATGCAGAGACAGTTTTTGCTCCCATTGACCACTGATATAGAAACTTTTTTTACTCCTACTGATCACCGACCTATGAGAGTTTTTTTTACTCCAGTTGACCACAGTCTACCTCCCAACTCCCACACAAAGGTGACTCCATAGGACCCTGCAAGAGAAAGAAGCCATCCTAAAACAGAATATCAGGGCCAGTGCTTAGGGGACCAGCTGATTCTGCAGGAAGCTAAAACTTCAACAAAAGGAGCAGCATCCATTGTAAGTGATGTGATCGGCATTTGAAATAGCTTAAAAACGTTTTTACTTTAGTATTACTTTAACTTTGCATGTCATGCTGAATGTGAAAATGTCCAAAATATGATGAAATATCAAACATGATAAGACAATTTTCCCATTGTATGGCGTATTTCAAAGAATATTACAACAAAATCATATGCATAACATTTTTGCATTTCAAATAAGTTCTCTCTATTTGCAGGTAATTAATGTTTCCTAGCCTAGCTAATTAACATAAGTATATTGGTAACAGAGGACAAATTACTCATCATCATTCCCAGTTTGTGGACATTGTCTTAGTAGTAGTTTGCAGTTTTAGGCAGGAATCCTTTTCTTTATGGTGAGAGAATGAACCACCACATGAAGTAGTAATTGAAAAATCAATAATGGGATATGAAAAGAAGAACGGATGATGGATGATTTCTTCCAACTGATGGTAGTTGCAGTTATAATAGTATGGATAGTAAAATTATATTTTGATCCAGGGAAAAGATTTGACTACCTTTAATGGTCTGAAAGGATTTTGTTTTTAGCTTTAAATGGCTATGGTTGCTCAGAATGTTTTGTTTTCCTTTCCTCCAGACAAAAAGTACTTGGGTTTATGAGAGTTTTAACTCAAAGGACATTTGTCGTTTTCATTAGTTTACTGTTTAGCTACTTAGGAATTGTTTTCCAGCAAATGTCAAGCATTGCCTGTTATTGTGCCTTAAACTTGCATGTAAAACAGTTGCTAGCAGAAAGACTTATTATTACAGAACAATCATAGTATGTCTCTTCTGCAAGAAAAACTTTGATCTTCCTGCTCACAAACCTCTTTAGAATGTTCAACGTGGCTGAAGATGCTGAACCCAGATTAGTTAAAATACAGTTCCCAGCTTAATATCTAGGTTTTTGTTGAACTGCATTACTACTTATGGGAAACTGAAAGCCCCCTTTAGAATAAAGGTGCCCCAAGATACCCAGCATCATGTAAATTCAATGTCAATCACATCACGCAGCCTAGTGACATGACAACCCACCACTACTCATGTTGTGAATGACAGTTCCCCGACAGTGCTGAAATTCCAGAAAACAGTAGGTCCCCCTGCACTCCTTACATCGCTTCCGGTCCAAGTAGCAATAGCGGTGCTAGCAGTGACAATCAAGGATGGAGCCGTAGCGCCCTGTCTTTCTAGTCTGCTTGCTGGCTCTCTCTCATCTCGTGGCCCACATACCAACATGATCTAGCTGCTTGGATTATGTGATATGTGTGTGACGTTTAGTCCTAATAAATGGATATTTCTAGAATTTAATTTGCTGAGTGCTGGTGATTTCTATCCTTCAGTGCTGGAATGTAGCCGCAATTCTGGGTGACATCGCTGACCAAATATGGCCATGACCATATTTGGATAATGATGTCGCCCAGGATCCCTGGCACTGTTGTTTACATTCCTGCAATACCAAGGAGTTGTCATGTCATATAGCGCTACTATATAAAGGAGTTGTGGATAATGTTTGGACAGGCAAACTCTATTCTTGCACAAACCCTTTCCTCAGTCCATCATTCACTACATCCATTCAGTATAATACAGCTGCAGGTGCTTTCTCAAGGCTGATTACTATTCATTTAGTAAGGCAGCATATTCAGAGCCTCCCCCATCCCAGAGGGAGACTTCTGCAGCATACAACCTCCCAAGACGTAAGCCCAGAAAAGCCCCCCAAAAAGTTTAACGTATCACCCTCTTAGGGCCTAACTATGAGAAAAGACCACGTGGCTTGGTCTGTTCCAAATATTTAACACCTCCCAAATTCACACCACAAAGCCCATCACAAGACCAGACTGTGATGATTGGCTGTGTTCCTAAACATTCATAACACAAACTATTAAAGCAGAATTCCAGCCTCACCTGTTTCTTACCTTGCAGCACACCGTCTCATGTAATTGGAGGAGAAGACTGTGTGTGTGTGGCAGGTGATGTCATCTCTCCGCCTTCAATCACAGAATATCTTGTATTATTTGAAAAAAATACAAGGCATTTTGGTGAATGGAGTATTGTGAGAAGGGGCAGGTGATGCGACTGGAGCGCTGTACTGCTTGGGTGCTGCAAGGTAAGATTATTATACATTGCAGGAGCCCTCTGCACATAGCACACAGCTTTTTAATGATAATCTATCTAATCAAGAGAATAAAGAGATGAGAATCAAGTTTGCTTTCCACCATTCTTCTGTTTCTGTGATTTCATCAGGAACATTGCAGAAACAAAAAATTATTTTATGTACAGTGAGCCTAGCACCCAGTGACCAACTAGCTGTGCTAAAGTTAGATGCCCATAAGCCTGATGTCTTTATTTTATATGACTTGATATCTTTATCAAAATAAAACAATGCTTCATAACATCACAATATATGAGCATCACTGTTGTCACAGGACAAACAGCAAGACATCCACGATATTGTTGTATATAAGAAAAGTTTACCATTTTTTGTAAACTCAAACATGACTCTTGTTGTTGACTACCTTTTATACTCTTTACATTGTTATAAGGACTAAGAACCATGATGTGTGGTTATCATCTTTACTGCCAACATTCTATGCAAAAACATACAGGGGCTTCATATAACCAGTCCTATCCTTACCTCTTTCTGTATTTCGTACAGGTACATTACACTCTCCTTGCAGATAGTGTTCTGACTGGGATTTGAACCGACAGAAGTGCTAACCACTACATCACTGTGCTGCCCTAATTTACATTCAAATTATGATAATAACCTCCACCTATAAGAATATAGTTTAGGGTAAGACATTTTCCTTTGGAGGGATCATAACCATGATAATAAGCAAAATGTAATTTCACTGGGGAGCATAAATCTCCATCTTTTATATCTCAAACATAATCATATATTTTTCTATGCAGTTCCTTTTTTGTTTTAGCAATGTAATATATATGCATTACATTCGCAAAGCATTAAATAAGCAATTCCCATCATGAAGCAATTTACAAAATGTCTTCTCTATTTGGAAGTCTAATTTGTTTAGATGTATGAATGAATTTGCATTGGTTACACATACCACATCTAAATATCCTACTCCCTGGGCATGTGTTTGTGTTCAATTTCATAGTGGTTATTTACCAGAAAATCCTTTAAAGATCCTGCTATTCTGAACATGTATCAGGGGATTGTTTTGGGAATTCTCTAATTTTTCAACAGATACTTTTGTTTTGACATAACTTTCTAATCTTAGCATGTTCTCAATTATATCTAGTGATCATCCTAACTGATGATTTTTTTTCCCTTCTATTTTTTTTGTTTATGTATTTGTTTTACTTTGCTCTTTGATATATGTTCTCTGTCTAATGCCAACCACACACATTTAGATTTTCACTCCTTCAGCCCTGTTTAGTGTGGATGGAGGAATCTGCACTGCCTGCTATTGTATTTAGACAGTTGGCACCCCTGGCTGTCTGGATAACTGGCCAGTGACTACACCAGTTTGAATGCAGTCACTGTTTGGCCAACCATTTTCCACCCAGATTGGCAAACTCTGATGGAAAAATTATTAGAGCTGGGTAAAAAAATTGTTCAGGGCCACGTATGGCTCAAATTTTGGCAAAGTAAGCAGGAATATGGCAAAAGTCAAGCTGTGTATAACTGGCTTTAGTCTGTTATATAGCTTATCAGCTTCTATTTCACAATCCAAGACATCAGGGCAATTTCTCCTGTGTCTTAAGTATTGACCATAAGGAACTGATTTTATAAAAAAAAAAAAGGAATGAGCACTGGAGACAAGCAGTATACTTGCTGTAGGAAAGTATCAATGGTATTAATCTCCCTATTAATGTATAGAGGTAAATCCAAAGGAAATTTTTTTCTCTATTACAATTGAAATCAAGGGGGTAATTGTCTTCGGCAGCTTAGTGAATAACCGAGCCGAAGTAAAGGGAGCTGGACCCCATTTGGCTATTCTTTTTTTTTTAGTGTTTTGAATAATATTTATTTTATTTTTATTGCAAACAAACAAACAATTATACATTTGCCTTATATCCATAAAAAGAAAATTCCAAGGTATATCAAACCCAGGCTATATCCAGCTTCGTTTCCCCCTCTCTTCACAATCATTATTTATATGTTCTAATCATATCCTTTTACACTTACATTGATATCACCCCTCCACTAAATTACTATTCACTTCAGCCATGTACGGCTGTTTTCAGCTTCAGCCGATCCAACATGTGGATCGGCTGAGGCAAACGTTCAACAGTTCAGTCTCTGCTGTTCGCCCCTATTCTCATGTACTCATTCTCGGTCATTCTGTTCGCTACCTCAGAGGTAGTGAACAGAATGAAAATGGCAGTGTAAACAAAAGAAAAAAAACAGCATAGGGTCCCCCTCCCAAACCATACTGGACTCTTTAGGCCTGGTAGGAATGTTAGGTGGAAACCCCGACTTAAAAATAAAAAAATGCATTTTAAGGGGGAACCTCAATTCCCAGAAATGAGGGGAAAAACTTGGGGTCCCTCAAAAATTCCCAACCAGACTCTTAATCCGGGTACTGGCTTGGAAGGGCAGGAAAGAGGGGGGATGAGCGAGCGCACCCCTCCCTGTGCCATACCCAGTCACATGTCTTTGGTGTTGGGAGGGTGCTGAATAAGTACCTTGTCCCCATGTCGATGGGGACAAGGGCCTTTTCCGCACAACCCCAACCCAGTGGTTGTGGGGGTCTGTGGGCAGGGGGGGGCTATTTGCATCAGGTTGACCCCTTTCATAAAGGGAGCACCCAGATGCCAGCCCCCCTTTTACCTTTATTTGTACCCATACTCATTTACAAAAGGGTTAAAGATGAAGTAAATAGACAGACCAGAATTTTGGGAAAAATCATTTAATTGAACAAAAAACACACACACAGTTTTTGACAATTCCTTTATTTAGAACCCCCCCTAAACGTCATAATCCACATGTCATTCACGATGACCTAATTGCTCCCAAAGGACCCACAACACTAAATTAGCTATTTAACAGTTGGTGGCAAAATGTAAGCAGATGAGCTGAGCCAGCGGTGATGGCACTGCTGATTCCGCCCTTCTGTTTTCATTCAGCCGGGACCTTTTAACAGTGATTTGACAGGTGCCGTCTAAATGTCAACAGATATGGATCTGACATCAACGCTGGCTCACCTGTTTACATTTTGCTGACATCTGTCAAATAGCTCATTTAGCATCATGAGTCGGAAGCGGTCGGGACCGATGGGTGGCGGATTGTTTTTCATTAGAGTCGGCGCCCATCAGTTATCATGATTGACCTATGGATTATGACTTTTTCGTGGGGGAGGGTTCTAAATAAAGGAATTATCAAAAAATGTGAGTGTGTGAGGGCATGTGGCCTGGTATGGTGCAGGGGGGCGCTTGCTCCCCCCCCCCTTTCTCTGCCAGGCCGGTTACCTGATCAAGGGTCTGGTTGGGAATTTTAGTGGGGAACCTCATGTTTTTTTTCTACTTTTTAGGGATGCACCGATATATCTGTCGCCAAAACATATCGGCTGAAAATGGCACTTTTGGGATAATGCTGAAAGTGCCATTTTCTGGCCAATACAGCGGTGCATCCATTCTTTCTCTCCTCCCCGCTGGGTGCTGCTAGATTCCTATTGGCTATTGCAAATTGAAATAGCCAATAGGAATCTAGCAATTCATTGCTATGGCCCCAAATTTATTTATTTTTTGATGGCAGCAGAACCGCCGGTCAAAAGAAAACTGTTGGGCGGAGCTAGCTGTCGCACAATCATTTTCTATTTTTATTTATCTACTTTTTTTAACTATTTTTCTGTTCTGATCGGCATCTATTCACTCACTGCTGTTCGGCATCTATAAGAATAGACCGAACAGCAGGGAAGCCACCCGATGTACGGCTGATTTCAGCCGTACCAGCCTGAAGTGAATAGCCGAACAGCGTTCGGCTCACTTCGCTTTAGGTCGGTCGTTCACTCGGCTGCCTATGGCAGCTTAGTGAATAGATCCCTAAGTATAGAGGATTCCTGTTCATTTATAACAGGGGCTGCAGAAAAAGAGATAGAGGACTTTGTATTCTCAATCTCTTTTTCTATTTTAAAAGGGAAATATCAGGGGTCTAATATTTCCCCGATGCCCCTAAAAGTAAAGTAAAAAGTAAAAATATATTTAAGAAAAAATGAATAAATAAATAAAAATAAATATTAAAAAATTAAAACTTTTATAAAACAAATAAAAATAAAATATTTGAAAACATTTGAAAAAGTTAAAATGAAAAACATTTTCTGTTTCGGCCTTGTTTTTATTTCGGTTTTGAAATTTTCATTTCGGTGCACCTCTGCAATTTTTGGGTGGTGAGGTTCTCCCTTAATATTCCTAAAGGGCGTGGTATGACTTTTGGGAGAAAACCCATGCATTTTTTGTTTTTAACTTAGGTGTACCTCCTAACATTCCTAACAGACTTAAACGGTCTGGTATTGTTTGGGAGGGGAACCACACTGTGCTGTTTTCTTCTATTTATTTACAACTTGTGGGGAGAACAGTCCACTTTAGCAGACTGTTCTCCCCGCTTCGGCTGTGTCTTCGGCTCAGCCGTGTCAATGCATATGTATTCAGCTCAGCTGCGTGCTTTGGCTGCTGTACAAGCTATTGTGAATAGCCCGTACAGCAGCACTTCGGTTCCCCTAAACTGTAGGCTTCTTGCAGCCAAAGCGAACCGAAGGATTAGCCGAAGGTTCGGCTTAATCCTTTGGCTCCATTGTGAATAACCCCCTAAGACTTTCTACAAATTCCAACAAAAATGTTCCATACCTGTCTGAATGATGAGGACATTGTCTATATACCTGTGCTATGTCAGAACACGGTAGAGGTATACAGACAGGTCCTCATCTTCAAAATGAATTCCAACAAATTAATTTTGCACCAACATAACCATTTCATCAAAAAACTCATTAAATCACAAAAATACCCCTATTATGTGAAACACTTTAATAGAGTGCCTCTACATCAATAGTCACTAACATGGCCACTTCTAGTATATACAAGCTTTCTAACTGGCTTACAAGATGAAGAGTATCTTCTGATTATGAATATAATTTTTCGCATTAGGTCTTAAGTGGTGATCTATTGATTTAGGGCAGAGCTTCTGATGTCACTGCACTGAGCTGAGCCGGACGAACAGGTTTTTTCATCACTTTGCTGCCATTTGCCTTGCTGGTTTGATCCAGCAATACCCAAATCCTGTACTGTTTACACCATTGTGAGTACACATTTTTTATTTAATAAATTGCATTGTCCTTGTCCTTTTTCTCTTTCCTCCTGGATTTATGCTGGTACCAGTGATCTTAGGAGATCTTATCTGTGCATGGGCTTCCCTCCCCCATTAAGAAGGGAAAAAGCGCATTTAACCTAGCTCTGTGGGTCTACCTCCCCAGGTGAGCACTTACTTGTTGTCATCACTCACTGGGTGGAGGTGAAGGTCTGCCTGCATTGTGTGATTATCCTTACCTGAGAGTTACATGCAGATTGGCTGCAAATCATCTGAGGAATTTTCTTGCACAATCACCATTATTTGCTTTTGTTTTTTCCCTGGGACTCTTTTTGTTTATATTGCTTTTTTGTCTGTGTGTAGATATTTTCTATGCCTCATTTGTTTGAAGGCTCATATATGTGACTCATTTATATATGTTTCAATTTATTAGATGTGTATGATTATTAGCTCGGCACAATATTTTTTTTTTCACATTTTCCAGAAATTTTGTTATATCCTTAGTGCTTGGTAGCTCACATTACACTTACTGGCGCTGATCACCTTATTGTTTATTTTTAAGCTATTGATTTGTTTAGGTTTTTGGTATAGGAACTTAGGTCACCCTGGAGGATTAGTGATACTCTGAATAATCCCTTAGGGTGACCATAATTTTCAGCTGCATTTCTGTTGCATGCTGGTAATGTCATTACTTTGTTGGTGTAGTACAGGGTCTATGATGCAGGATAAGATGAGGAAGACTGCTGAAGATGTGGCATGGACCGGGGCATTCTGCCCCATGTCTTCTGGACATGTTCTATACTTCAATCATATTGGGATCAAGGTGATTTGGTTACTCAACGATTCACAGACTACTCTCTACCTTAGGATCCTTCCTTCTTTTTACTATAACATACTACCATTCCCATTAAAACATACCGTAGATATTTTCTGCGTCACTTAGTGAACACTGCTAAGTCATGTATTTCAGCATATTGGAGACAGACTACCCAACCTTACGTTTCCATGTGGCTTCATAAAGTGGAAGAGATCAGCAGTTTGGAAGGTATGCTACACTACAGGCAAGACCGTATGGAGACATATAATAAAACTTGGCTCCTGTTTCTCTTCTCAGTTGAAGGCACCTGCTTTCAGGTTCTGATGTAGAGACATAAAGTGGGGAAAACAAAGTGGTCATCATGCTTTTCTTTCCGTATGCTGTAAGTCAATGGCATTTGCGGGAGCCTTGCTGTTGGGGGTGAATCCATCTTGAGGATCTCGATTTTTCCTTTATTGCTCATTGTAAGTTTTCCTCACTACATTTGGCATTTTTGGATGTTTTTGGAACATCAAGATCTATTTTCTTTACTGCATTTTTGGGGATACCTTTTACATGCATTCATTCTTTTCTCTCTCTCTCTCTCTCTCTCTCTCTCTCTCTCTCTCTCTATTATAGATATTTTATGCATGTGTCTATATTAGGTATTTTGCATGCCTCCCATATATCTCTGAAATTTTCTTATATTATCTGTAAAGGGCATATAACATGCAAACTATGAATCATTCCCTCTGACTTCCTATTGTCATTCTGAGGTCTAGCTAGACTAAATGCACACAGTGTATTCATACATAAACACTCAGTGAGAGTTTCAAGTAAATGCCATGACTATCAGTCTAGTAGGAATGGATTAGAAATAGATGAGTTCTTTTATTTTGGCATTACCATGATTATCTATGCATTGAAAACATGAAAACATAATTTGATTTGTAGAAGTAATTCCTTGGGGATAAAGATGACTCAACAGACACAATTAATGATATTTCACTAAACAATGGCAGACAGAGTCTGCAAGCCTTGCTACATCTCATTGATATTCATGTATGTACCAGGCCAACTGAAGCTGCAATACAACCTAACACAAAGCAAACAGTACTATTTTTGTGTGATAACAAACAAATAGGTGGAAGTCATTAACATAGCAACCACTCTGCATAAGCTGTCTGGAAAAGAAATGAGATTTTACTGTCAATTTTGCCTTTTTTATGAAAGCAAAATGGGTTTACTTATATGAATCTCTGCTAATACTAATAAAGGGGATGGTGAACAGTTATTGCATCCCTGCAAATAAAGTGGATGTTTTTAGAATGGTTGTATGAAATCTTCTTTATGAAATCAATTTTTTTTGTGCATCTGTCATATTGGCAAACAAAAATGTCCTTTTGACCACAGAAGGATCTCTCTCTCTCTCTCTCTCTCTCTCTCTCTCTCTCTCTATTATAGATATTTTATGCATGTGTCTATATTAGGTATTTTGCATGCCATAAATGTCCTCCCATATATCTCTGAAATTTTCTTATATTATCTGTAAAGGGCATATAACATGCAAACTATGAATCATTCCCTCTGACTTCCTATTGTCATTCTGAGGTCTAGCTAGACTAAATGCACACAGTGTATTCATACATAAACACTCAGTGAGAGTTTCAAGTAAATGCCATGACTATCAGTCTAGTAGGAATGGATTAGAAATAGATGAGTTCTTTTATTTTGGCATTACCATGATTATCTATGCATTGAAAACATGAAAACATAATTTGATTTGTAGAAGTAATTCCTTGGGGATAAAGATGACTCAACAGACACAATTAATGATATTTCACTAAACAATGGCAGACAGAGTCTGCAAGCCTTGCTACATCTCATTGATATTCATGTATGTACCAGGCCAACTGAAGCTGCAATACAAACTAACACAAAACAAACAGTACTATTTTTGTGTGATAACAAACAAATAGGTGGAAGTCATTAACATAGCAACCACTCTGCATAAGCTGTCTGGAAAAGAAATGAGATTTTACTGTCAATTTTGCCTTTTTTATGAAAGCAAAATGGGTTTACTTATATGAATCTCTGCTAATACTAATAAAGGGGATGGTGAACAGTTATTGCATCCCTGCAAATAAAGTGGATGTTTTTAGAATGGTTGTATGAAATCTTCTTTATGAAATCAATTTTTTTTGTGCATCTGTCATATTGGCAAACAAAAATGTCCTTTTGACCACAGAAGGGTCCATGACTATAAATGCAATCTGGTGAGTCTGAGGAGAAACAACAAATCATGGCAGGGGCTGTACTATACAGTAAAATAATTTTGAACTATATAACATACACCAGAATGTATAAAGTAGAGCCATGTGAAGTACTGAATGCACAGCACAGTGTACAGAGTAGAGCATGTACAGAAAAAAATGCACAGCACAATGTACAAAGCTGAGCGGTGTGGCATATATAAGGTACAACACGTTGTACAGTATGGAGTAATGTGGATTATAAAATGCAAAACACAGTCTGCAAAGAGAAGAGTTGTGAAGTATATAATATACAGCACAGTGTCCAGAGTGGAACAGTTTGCAGTATATAATGTATAGCACTGTGAGGAGACTAGAGTGGTGATATGTAAGACATACAGTGTGCAAAGCAGAGAGATGTAATTAAGAGTTCATTAAGATATTTATTCACTTTGCGCTGCACCACCTCGCAGCTTGTCTACACTGTAGTCTGCACTGTAGTTTTTAATGGTGACCTCTATAGATTCTGCTTGTCATGGATACCTCTACTATACCACTGACAGGTGAAGTGAATAACATTGATTATCTGGTTACAATGGCACCTGGAAGTGGGTGGAATATATGAGACAGCAAGTAAACATTTTGCCCCTAGATTTGATGTGTTGGCAGCAGAAAAAATGGGCAAGTGTAAGGATCTAATTGACTTTGACAAAGGCCAAATTGTGATGGCTAGATTACTGGGTCAAAGCATGTCAAAAACTGCAGCTCTTGTGGGGTGTTCTCAGTCTGCAGTGGTCAGGACCTACCAAAAGTGGTCCGTTAAAGGAAAACTGGTGCACCAGTAATGGGGTCGGTTGGCGAGGGCTCATTAATGCATGTGGGGAGCGAAGGCTGGCCCTTGTGTTCCGATCCAATAGAAGAGCTACTGTAGCTCAATTTGGCTGGATTGGATAGAAAGGTGTCTGAACACACAGTGCATTGCAGTTTCTTGCATATGGGGCTGCATAGCTGCACACCGTTCAGGGTGCTGATGCTGACCCCTGTCCACCACCAAAAGCACCTAGGATGGGCACGTGAGCATCAGAAGTGGACCACAGTGCAATGGAAGAAGGTGGCCTTGTCTGATTAATCATGTTTTCTATTACATCATATGGATGGCTGGGTAACTGTGTGTTGCTTACCTGGGGAAGAGATGACACCAGGATGCACTATGGGAGGAAGGCAAGCCAGCAGAGGCAGTGTAATGCTTTGGGCAATGTTCTGCTGGGAAACCTCAGGTCCTGCCACTTTGACACGTGAATATTGCTAAGTAAACCTCTTTATGGAATGTATTCCCTGATGGCAGCGGCCTCTTTTAGCAGAATAATGTGCACTACCACACTGCAAAAATCGTTCAAGTATGATTTGAAGAACACAACAAGGTTGAGGTGTTGACTTGGCCTACAAATTAACCAGATCTCAATCCAATCAAACATCTGTGGGATGTGCTGAAAAAATAAGTCTGATTCATGGAAGCCCCACCTTGCAACTTACAGGACTAAAAGGATCTGCTACTGACGGTTTGGTGGAAGATACAACAGCATAGGAGGTCTAATGAAGTCCATGCCTCGATAGGTCACGGCTGTTTTGGCAGTAATTGGGGGACCTACTTAATATAAGATGGGTGAAAAAAATGTTATGGCTGATTGGTGTAAATGCCATGATTTTATTATTTAAAAATTATTTTTTTATTTAACTATTAACTATGATTCATTATTTAATTAAATGTTTAATTATTTAATGGCAACATGCCGGGGATGAGAGCGATGTAGAAATAATTTGCAGGAAGGAAAAAACATTACCAAGCAGACTTCTCTCCTGGACTCCTCTCACCTGATGTATACATTTAGAAGTATCAAAGCTTGCCATTAATTCAACTTTGTATGGACTGAAAGCATCCATGAAAAACCTTTGCATGAAAATGTTGCTGCAGCCATGTATATTACAGTTTGTCTAAAATATATACAGTACATTGAATTCTCAAAGTATTTAACCAGACCAGCAGTATTGGCCCTCCAGCACATCTCACATAATATTCTTTATTTTCTTTCATTGCAGGTAATAAAGGCCATTTTAGATTTGAAAACATGCTGATATAATGTATCCCCTAAGGCACGGTGCCCTTGATCACTCAAGGTGATCAGTGGAAACCAGACTGATTGTTCTTTCTATTACCCTCACTTTTCTGATTCTTTGATAATGCCATGTTTTATAGCTTTGGCTTTAGTAATACGTTCCTCTATGGTTTTCAGTTATAATTCTCACCCACTCATAATGTTGAATGTAGTAACTGAATGTAACAAAGAAAGCAATACATTAAATAGTGTGGTTATTGTGCAAGTATTAATGGCTATCCAAGAAAAAGTAATTCTAATGACATCATCTTATATTGGATTACCCTGTTTACTAGAAAAAATAATTATAATGGTGTCATGTTATGTAGAATTATCCTGTTTTTTTTCTCATTTAAATAAACTTTAACCCTTTCTCTGCCGGACACTGCCTTTTTTTTCACCTTAGGTGGCTGTACCATTTTTGCTATTTTTCACTTTTTTGTAATTTTCTATTATTTTTCACTTACAGCTTTGAACATGAAAAACACTACCCCACCCAGCCAAATAATACTTTTTCTGAAAGCACAGTGCCTGTATAATTAAACAATGGTGCTGATTTTGTATGTCCCATGATAGTTGCACCAATGTTTTTCAAAACCTACCATGATAGTTGCACCAATGTTTTTCAAAACCTATATTTTCAACAAAAATACACTAAAATCCTATTTATCGCACACAACACACCACCTAGTTTCCAAAATTCTCTCAAAAGATAAAACTGTACTGAGTTAATAAATCCCAAATATATGTTAGTTTTCAATTGTGCTTTTTCTGTGAAACCAAAGCTATACAAAGCTGTAAAGGTGACTTAAGCTAAATGGTGCTTGAGGCTGGCTTTTACAGACATGTGTTGTGGTGATACATGCTACCACAACGTACAGTATCGCACAAACCAGAGTGTGATGCCTAACACTATTATTTATTAGAAATGGCTCCTTGACACACTTTGTCAGTGAATCTCAATGCATCTACATTTTAATGCACCACAATGCACAGAGGGGAACCAAAGGAATGGGCTGTGGTAGCACAATGAACATTAATGCACACAATAATGCATGTCAAAGAGACATTGTCACTTTACCTATTCAGAGCAAAGTAACAGTGTCTGTAAAAAAGCCCCCTCCAACCCACTGATATTTGGCTTTCCAGCAATTCCCATTGCTCCCTGCTCCATCACAGCCCCCAACAAATTACCTAGTACCGCCTGGTGTCTGTGCCTAGTGTGAGTGGTAATGCCATCTCTCCATCATGTAACATTGCTTTTACATGACAGCAATTGTAACTATGTAACTATGTAAGTATGTAACAATTGGCCATGAGAACCGAGCACTGTCACATGCTCCCCTATATATAGAAATACTTGTATGTGTGGCAAAAGGTATAATCAAAAAGAGATCCCCTTTGGATAATACCTTTTGCTACTCTTCTAGTGAGTGGGCACACATATGCTTGACAAATGTTTTTCTTTGCGTATGGATATTTAAAAGTTTTGACAGTCAACATATTATACTGCACTATATTTCTATGTGCGTCAGCTTAACCAGAGATAGAAGCAGCAGGGGATCACTGGAGGGATAAGCATCAGTTGGTTTGCGGGTCCTTTTTATAGAAGTCAATATATGCCTCCAGGTACACTAATTTACTATTAATTGTTAATGGACCCCAACAGAGTATAGTAGAGGTCAACACACCCATGCAGCATGTCCCAATGCACACTCTGTGCAATGGGGCGCCAGATTCTTATTTTTAGATTGCATGTACTTTAAGCTTCAGTTCAGCTGCTGTTTCCAATTTCAATATTCAACTGAAATATATTTCATTTTATTTTCTGTGACATAACTGGCTAGTTGTGACATCACATCAATGTGGGCAATGCAAACATTTGCACTATATATTGTGTACTTTTCAGCTTAAACAGTTGCACTTTGCAATTAATTACACATGTGCCAATATAAAAGAAATGAAAAGAGGGTAATTGCATTAAAAAGTAAAAACACTAAAAATCTGCATTCCAGGGGAAGATGCATCTTTCTATGAATGTATTGCTATGGACTCATGAAAATTATTTTCCTTTTTTTATGGATATACTGATTTTTCCTCTAAAAGTGTGCAATATGCAGTGCTTATTTTATTAAATTATCTTTATCATTATCATTTTTGACTTAGCGGGTTATTCACTAAGCTGCCGAGGGCAGCCGAGTGATTAACCGAGCCGAAGTAAAGTTAGCCGAACACGTTCGGCTATTCACTTTGGCCCTGTACAGCTGATTTCAGCCATACATCAGCTAAAATCAGCCTTACATCAGACAGCTTTGGCTGGAAGAGCATGTTCGGCTGAGCCGAAGTGAAGAAGTCGTTCGACTCAGCCGAACCTCCGGCAGTTCATTCACTGCTGTTTGTCCTATTCTCTTGGGGGCCAAACGGCAGTGAGTGAATAGCTGAATGCCGCTGACCGGCATTCGGCTCGGCTATTCTGCTCACTACCTCCAAGGAAGCAAGCAAAATAAAAAAAGACAGGATAATAAAAGAAAAAAAACAGTGTGGGGTGCCGCTCCTGATCCATTCCAGACTCGTTATGTCCAGTAGGAATTTAAGGTGGAACCCCAAGTTAAAAAAAAGTATAGGGTTCCCCAAAGTCATACCAGGCCCTTTAGGTCTGGTAGAAATTGTAATTAGGAACCCCACCCCCAAAAATGGGGAAAGAAATGTGGGGTCCCCCCTAAAATTCCCAACCAGACCCTTAAGCTGAGCACAGGCCTGGCATAGCAGGAAAGGGGGGCGAGCGAGCGCCCACCCCATACCAGGCCACATGCCCTCAGCACTGGGAGGGGTGCTTTTCCAGGGTTCCCCTGGAAAAGCACCTTGTCTCCGTGCTGATGGGGACAAGGGCCTCTTTCCCACAAGCCATGGGGCGTTGGTTGTGGGGGTCTGCGGGCAGGGAGGGCTTATTTGCATTGGGGTACCCCTTTAAGTAAGGGGGTCCTTTAATCCTTTAATTAAAAAAAGAATACGACAAAGATTTTTGACAATTCCTTTATTAAAAACATCCCAAAAATGGATCCAATTACATAATCCTAAGGTCAATCATGACGTCCAGCATTGTTGAAATAAAAAAAAAAACCTGCCACCCGCTGACCCGTCTGCACACGACGAACTCTCGCCGCAAAATGACTTTCTGGCAGATGCCGGCAAAATATCAACAATTGGGCGGAGCTAGCGGTGACATCACCACTACCCAACTGTTAACATTTGTCTTCCAGCAGGTCCTGGCCAAATCAAAACAACTGAGCGGAGCCTGTCCTGATGTCATGGCTGTCTCCACCCAGTTTTTATAAATTAAATGACAGCCCAGCATCCTCAACTCATTTGAGGACACTGGGCTGTCACTGAATGACAACAACAGGGTGGAGCCAGCCATGACATCATGACAGGCTCCGCCCAGTTTTCATTTGTGGGGAAAACGGTCTGCTTTGGTAGACCGTTCCCCCCGCTTTGGCTGTGACTATGGCTCAACCAAGCCAAAGCATATGTGCTCGGCTCAGCTGACCCGTTCCCGTTGGGAATAGCCCGTTCAGCAGCCCCTCTGTTCGGCTGAAACGGAGGGCTCCGGTGACCGTAGCGAGTCATAGGATTAGCCGAAGCATCGGCTTAACCGTTAGGCTCTTTTGTGACATTGCAAATACTTGGACATATATAGGGTTCCCTTAAATAAGCCTAATGGTTTAATTATCAATTGAAAAGTATGTTAAATTATTCTTTGTGAAAAGAATAATATTTGCTTTTTTATTTTGAGGAAAAACATGAGGTTTCTGCTGTGGTAGAAGAAATGTTAATGCAGAAAGAGCCACTATTACCACCTTCTTATTGTATATTGTTCATCTATTACAAGTCAAGGAAAAAAATAAAGATGAATATTTATTATCCATGAAAATTAAATGCAGAGATGTTAAAAAAAGATGAAAGACAGTGGGTGAAAAAACCTTGAGGCCCCTTTCATCTGTGGTGCAGCAAAGCAGCATGCAGTAACACACATTAGGCACATTGCTCCATTGCGCAGTAACGCACCACCGCACATTTTAATGCTGTGTGCCATTAAAAAAGCACAGATTTTTTTCATCCACTCTGATGCATTGCAGCCCATTTACATGAGCAGGGTAGCTTAAAGTGCAACTGAAGTAAATATTTGTTTTATTTTTGGATAGAGAAGAGAGGGATTAGAACACTTGTCAGGTTTTTTATTGTTGTAGGTGTCCCCTTTATGGAGATTCACCCTCTCCATTTGTCCTGGTGACTTATTTATGTAAAGAAAATCCCAAATTTTGTGTTGTCATCAGAACAGGAAAAGATAGAAAATCTTACAATGGTGACACTAGTTCTGGTGACCCTGCTAAACCAGGGATTTCCCTCACTTTGAAGGAATTTCCCCTCACTTTCTGTTGTGGCAGGTGAACGCAAAGTCTGAATACCGGTAATACCATGGAAATTAATTATATGCATTCATATGCATTTAGAAATGTGCTCTAAATGAATATAAACCCATCGTTGACACTGCCAGTGTGAATGAGGCCATACTACAGCTAAATGCTGAGGAAGAGGAGGTTGGACTGGCACTAGGGAGCAATTTAACTTCATACAACAATAAGACAATTACATTTCAGATTTTTCCACAACATTTAGTGTATCTAGCTTTGTTAAAAAAAAAGTGAAAAAAAACTTCAGTTGGGCTTTAATAACTACATTTTAGTGAATGAGGTAATGCTAAATAAGTGGCGTGTTCCGTATCATTAACAATGAGCAGTTTTACCTTGACAATGTTATATATAATGTTATAATGTAA
>NW_017306908.1:927390-927713 GCF_000935625.1 Nanorana parkeri
ATATATATATATATATCATAATGTTATACTATAAATCATTTGCATTTTCAAAACAGGTGCCATTGACACAAAGACATTTTATCTCATTTGTATACACTGTGCATCATGTTGTTGAAATGGAGTCTCTACGGGATATATCAGCCAGAAATCACTTCACACAGATACATGCTCATGTGGGTTTTATTGCAAAGTTAAGCAGACACCAACATAACAAATTATTCATGTATTCATAAATGACGGAAATGAGGAGGTAAATTATGTATTTTAGGAAAATAAATGTTGTGCAACATAATCCCTTCCTTCTATCACCAGTTCTAAAATGT
>NW_017306908.1:927779-957603 GCF_000935625.1 Nanorana parkeri
CCCTGAACGCCGAACCTACTCGCTGCTGTTCGGCCTATTCTCCTAGGGGCCAAACAGCAGTGAGTAGCTGAATGCTGCCAACCTCAGCATCTGAATGGTACTCACAAACAACAAATCTTGCAAAGTGCCAAGTGCGGTTATGCCGCTACAAACGAGATACGTGTCGTATTTGCCGGGTATGGGAGATCACAGAACCGATACGTCTCTCAGTCCCTACTGCTGTATGCAAATACTGAACGCATTTTCAGGGGCCACGCCCCCTTCATCAGAGCAACATGCTCTGATGAAGGGGTCGTGGTCCCAAAAATGCATTCTCATTTGTAGTGACATAGCCGCACTTGGCACTCTGCAAGATTCGTTATTTGTGAGTACCATTCAGATAATTTAATATCTTTTAATAAAATTATTTTACACTAGGGCAGGTGCCCTGTCATTTTTTGTTTTTATAGCTTTTTTCAGTTCCCTGACTGCTAATTGGACTGCCTCTATTAGTGTTGTTTATCAAAGGGCATCTATGCAAATCCTGTGGCGCTTATGTGAAATGTGATGAAATTGACGTAAGCTCAGGATACATAGTAAGGGTGGTCCGGTGCAAGCGGGAGGATGGGGGGGGGAGGCAGCTGTAGAAGTCTCCTAAATTACTTCTAAAAGAATGCCAGGAATCTGCCCATGACATGTGAACAAGCCCTCAAATTGCTTTAAGACTAGGCCCATCGTCCAATCAGAGAACACTGTATTCATTGATAAAAATACTTGGGGGTCTAACTTCTGATCGGTCATTCACTCGGCTGCCCTCGGCAGCTTTGTGAATAGACCCCTTGGTGTTTTCTAAATGGCTGCTGTGCCAAGCAAGTGACCCCCTGTGTCCCCCTGTGTTTTCAGAGCAGAGGGGAAACTGCTGAGCACAATGTCATACAGGAACTAGAAGAGCAATGTCAGCACTGTAGTAGTTCCAGTTACTAGAGTGCTTTATAGGATCTCCAGGGGCTTAACAAGTATGGCACATGCATGCTTACATTGGCCCAAGCTGGACCAATGTAAATATACAATGTAAATATACCAATGTAAATATACAGTACTTAATACTTTATACATGGAGTTTAGCTTTAAGCAATTGTAAACATAGGCAATATTTCAAACTGTCTTCTGTATGAAAATGTTGTTCTTGACATATAGATCTAACATACTGTAAGTGGGCTACAAGTCCAATAAATATGACAGAACTTATTTATTTCTTGTGATGGGCACTCAAGTTTCCAGTTTAACCCACAAATCAGCATCTGCTTCTTACCTCTCAATATGCCAATAATCAAGGACTTTCTGTGCACTGTTTCCCACCCTTTTTTACTGGGTTAGCTGTTGTCAAGTTTTGTTTTCAGCACTTTTTACACTTTATTTACAGCTCAGTACAGTTCATCCATTCAGATAATGGCACTCTGAAATCTTTTTTGATTGGCTAAAACAATGCAAACATTGTTCAAGGAAAGAAATGGGAATAGTTGCAGTGCAAGCATGATTCAGGAGCAAGAGTTCTTATTTAACTGATTTTGAAAATTATTTAAGAGTGAATAAGTTTTAGTAAATATATCCTATGGTGACATCTAGAAATTCATGGTGGCTATACATGTAATCAGATACCAAGATATCTTCATATTGGCTCATACCTCTGTTAAAGAGGTATGAGCCAATATGAACTCTGATCTTCCGTTTTATGTGCCAATCTGTCAAACTACCCAAGCCTCTATATGACCAATTTGAGCAGGAGGTAGAAAAGCAGTTTCCATTTAGATGTCATCTGTCATCTAGTGTTTATCATCTATAATGATTGCAACAATTTTCCATAATATTCATCTAAAAGTATGTTTAGAGCAGGACCATTGTGTGTGGAGTAAAACTTAATTGTTGGTATCAAAGTTTAAGTATTGTGTTCAAATTTTCTGATAGTAGCACCTACAAATACAGTATATGGGAAGTTGTGAATTTAAAGCTTCTCTGCTATGGAAAATCACTAGAATTTAAATTCTGCTGTGTTTTAGTATAAATTAGATTATCGATCCCATCTATTTTTTTTAAGAAAGTGTTTTCAATTAAAGATACGTTTCTTTTCTGCTTTCCATATTTTTACTTTTTTTATATTAGCTTGAACTGACACTACCAAATTCATAAAAAGTGTGTGGATAAAAGTATTTTTGCATGAAAAAAATTAACCAGGTTACAACATCACTATATGGAACAATAAGACAAAACGAACACCCTAGCATTCATTTCTTTAGTAAATGATTCCTAAATGTATTTACCTAAGGAAAAATAAGCTCAAAGTAATAATTTAAATTCTTCATACTTTAAGGTAGGTGAACTAAAACATCCAAGGAAACATAAACATTTGAAAAGTAATGCCTAGAAAAGTGAATGGGCAGTGTAGTAAAAGACATTTGAACATCTTTCAGTAAAGATATACTACAACAGCTTGCCATATATAAATCCTAGATAGTTTCCATAGTACTAAGTTTGCAAAGCTTTATATGCATCTCTCTAAGCTTATTATATTACCATGTAGAAAGAGGTAAAATGTCAAGGTTACCAAAACCTCTTTTTCATTATATAAGTATTTATCAAGTCAATGAACAACTTAAATAGTGAATCCCAAGAGAAAATGTTTCATCACAGCAATATATAGAAGTATAATCAAAACCGTAAATAATGGACACAAGGTCAAAGTTAAGATGGTCTTTGATCATGTGAGGAGCATAGGGAGATTGCATGACATTTCTTGATGATTTTCCTTAGACTGCATGTCCAAATACATGATGGCTTGGATCCGTGCTTTCTTTTGTTATACAGTATGAGATTCTGTAATAATAACAACAGTACCCTGCAATTCAATTCGTTTTTGTTAATGTATTTTTAATTACATTTATAAAAAGCTTCACAATAGTGGTTCCTAAAATAAATCTGCCAATACTACTTCAGGCCCCCCAGCAAAAAAACAAACAAACTGCTGCAGGTATAAAGTGCAGGCCTACAGATACCTGCAGTAGCTTCCAATACCCTTCCATTACAGCCACCTGCTGGGCTGTCCTTACAGAAAAAGCTTTGACACTGCTAGCCCAGCCATATACCTATTGGCACATTACTGTGACTGATATCCTCTATGACTAATAGGAAAGTGGCATGAGACAGGAAGGGGCAGGCAAGCTTCAGCAGTATGAAGAAAATCTGGATTGTGTTAAAATGGCTTAAGATTCAGCCATAATACAAGGTTTTTGAAGGCATTAAGTAAAAAGTAGTTAAGTAAGCACTTTATTTGTGTAATAGTTTTTTTAACAGTGAAAGTTTCAACTACATCTTTGTTTATTTGTAAATTCATTACAGAGCGGGATCAAATTGGCAACAGTTTTGAGCCATATACACAGCTCTTCGTTAGGCCAACAATGAAACATACAATGCACTTGCAAATAAATAATCCAGCAGACTTTGAATTGATACAATTCAAACAAAGTAACCCCTACTAACCAACTACTTATACATACTGAGTACCTGAACTTACTCAAAACTACCTAACCATAGACATAAACAAAACAAAGAGGAATGCGGCAGGCATAAGATCTTCCATTCCAATGTATGCATATGTAAAGTATTCTTACCTGTGCAGAATATTAATCTAAATAAAAAATAAAAATAAATATCCATTTACAAAAACAAATGTAGATCCAAATCAATATCATACCCCATAGGATGTATCAGATTAAGATAATGGACCCATTTCACTTCCTTGTGTTTTAAGAAAATAGAATAGAATCAATTGCCATGAACTTCATCTGTGCCACAGTGTGTCCATTAGACACAAAGAGACGAGCAACAAATTAACTCTGTTGTTTATTATAAATCAGATAGCCTTTATGAGGAAGGTTGTAGACTTCACCGTTAATCATATATGAGCAATGAATACATGATAGACAAGGAAATGAGCCTGTCCATTTTGGGCCCAAAAATGTGCCAGGTAGTTCACTGACTGGGATTGATAATACATTCTAATTAATTGGTTATATAATTTGCTACCTCTCCTAAAATATTACATTCGCATAAAAAAATTAATTCGGAACTCATAGGATTACTTTTTACCAAAATATGACAAATAGTTTTTTTAACACATGAAAACATTTTATTTATACTGGTACTGTATTGTAAGAGAAATGGAATCCGATTATGTCATTGTTAATGTGATAATCTTCACACAATTGCCTTTTACTACAGATAGTCCTTTGACACTTCTAGCTCAACCTGACTTATTTTAGCATTCAGTGTCTCAAGTGGATAACCCCTTTCCTGCAATTTGTATTTAATTTCCATTGATCTAGACTTACCTGTAGCAGAATTCTCCACAAGCCTAGTGACACATTTAAATTGTGCCCTGGGGATTTATCTAAACATATTCCTGGGATGAAAGCTAATATAGTTAAGTAATTTATTTTATCTTTTATTATCTGTAGCTTTTAAATAAAGATCACTAACTAACGCATCACCACAAACTGATATTTGTGCATAAAGAAAAATAACTTTATCCACGTCCACTATGTCCATTATGTATAATACTTACCACTTAGCTACCATCGTATTGTAAAAAAAGGACAAGGTGGTGGGCACCTAATTTTGGAGTGATGTATTAAAACACCATTCAAAAAAATCTCCTCTGGACAGCCACTGTGCCCCTTAATGGCTGTGAACGGAGCCATCCTCAGACATTGTATATTGAGCTGATCCAAGCAGCTCTGGATACAAACTCCATGTTTTCACCCCCTCAATACTATCATCATCTTAATTTCCAAGAAATTCTGTTTTATGAAACGGTGAAAAAGATGACATGTGCACCCACCAAATGCTGAATGCGCATCACTGTAAGGGAACCGTGTCAATCAATATTAGCTCAAAAACTTGTTCAAATAAATAAAATGTTCCTTAATCCAAATCATGAAGACTCTCACAGGGGTTGCATGGAAACCCATTGTGGCTCCATAAATATGCAGAAGATACTCTTTTTTTAACATAAAAAAACTCCAAAGTGAGCATCAATGAGATAAACTCCAATTGTGCATCAGTGAAACCACCTGAACGCTTAAATAATTCTTCAGTCGCTAACATCCATGAATGATTGTTAATAGAAGCATAAAACTCAAGATATCCCATTTGACCAATATATCATTATCAGGTTCCTTTATTGCACTCATTTCGATTAAAAAAATCATTAGTTTCCTTACGGTATGATTTACTGGTGCACAAAAAAGGAGTCATTATCTTGTCAAAGAAATGTGCCAACAGAGCTCATAGAGAGTCAACACTGGTATCTATGGGATGCCCAGAGGGCGATGAGTTAAGAAGATTCTTGTGCATTTTAGGCAGGACATATATGGTGGGAACAACTGGATGATCCTTAATAAGAAAGCACTTATACGACCTGTTCAATTTCATGTTGAATATCAAAAGTAGAATCAACAGTAAGTTTCCTATACACCTTCATGTCAGCAAACTGTTTAACTATTTCAGACTCCTACTGAAAAACATCAAGAATATTGAGCCTCGGTGAAAAGGACCATAGTGCTTGTTCCTCATTCACTGACAAATTATTGGCCACATAATCCGGATCAAGGTTAGTTTTATTTACATTAGTGACATGTTCCTCAACCCATTCTCAACCTTTTTAATAAAACCCCCACAGTGGGAACTGGCAATTTACTCTTTACTTTCCAATGTTTAATAGACAGGAAATTCCCAATTAGTTAATCGCAAAAAAAGTAAAATGTAAAGAGTCTTTAATCTAATATGTCTAAAAAAAGATCCTGTTTCAACAAAAAAGTATCTGATCTATCTTTAGGGCAAAAGCGTTATTTTTGTATTCAAAACCAACAGTTCATCTTTAAATGGCTAAACCAAAAAATATATTGTGCACAACAATCACTAATTGCCCCGTCATGCTTCCTTGTGTACCTTGGGAATGATTCTTTCTTAATCCCCTTCTCGCCTTACTCTTAGGAGGTGGATTAGATTTGTACTGGTAAAATAGCTGTAGACTTGCCTGATGAGAATGAAGAACTGGATGAAGAAAACAGCACCAGGGGGAATACCCACATCAAGCTCCTCCTCTTGGCCCAAACACATTTCTTTCAGACCACTTATGAACTTACTGTTAAAGTAATAGTCCTTTTCATGCTCCAGCATGATACTTCTATGTGACTGACCCTCCTCATGATGTTTATTAAGCGTTCTGTTAACTTTAGCTTTCAATTGATCAAACGCCAAAGAGGTCAGTAATGTTAACAAATCCTTCTCAATCCAAAGTATAGATCAATTGAGTTTCTCATGTTCTTCCTGTATGAAATTTACACTCATTGGGGTTGATTTACTAACCTTATAAACACACCACGAACATGTATACACCTCTGTAGTGTGTTCCCTCCCAGCATGATCTATGGGTGGAATCTAAACACCTTTGTAGTGTGTACACACCCAGCAGGTGTGTTGTGCAAAGCCTTGCATGAATTTGCAAGGTGATGTTGTGTAAATTAGCTCTATGTTGTGTTGCTTGCGTTGATGAATGCAGGAATGTAAATGCATGAGCTAACCATTTTTGTCTAAACTGTGAAGCAGCATTATATATGCATCATGTGCATGATTTTTCCATATATGGCATTAGTGGAAATATGCTTTTAGAGACTTTTTGGTTGATAAATACGTTTTGCTGTGTGAAAATCACACGCACCTGGTGCGTGCGTGTGTTTAGGTTAGTAAATCAGCCCCATTATGTCACAATGTCAAATAAACACTTGTTCAAAATCTGTGCAAACCTCATGTTAAATTTATAATTCTGTGTGAAAAGTGTGGGCACAATCCACAACCTCAGACCTCTTGGTATCATTTGTAAACAATATTTAGTAAAGATGGTTTCATGCAAATTATACGTCAAAGGTTTAATCATAAGTCTTTCATATTTGTGAGTTACCTGTGAAGTAGATGCTGTGGTCAAAAAGTGATTGGATCTGATGACACTGGTGAAAATTCTAGCAGTTTTATCCTGTGTATAGGAGAACATACCACTTGCCGCAACTCCTCCATTGATCACCATATTCATGGTGCTCAATCCACCTGGATCAGAATATTTTCAAAAGATGAATGGGTAGATAGCACACACGGATTCAAAATGTAGTGCCATTAAGAGGAATCAATCTATAAAATCCCAATACCAAGATGAATAAACATTGACATGTTGCAGCACTTACTTCTTCTTATTTGTTAGAAAATTTGTTACATAACAACATATCTTATTGGCAACAGTTTCGAGGTGCATATAGAGCTTTTTATCAGGCCAACAAGTAACATGCAATATACTTGCAAACAATTTTTCTTAAACAATCCAGCAGACCAAAAAATAATACAATTCAAGAAAAGAACCCCCTAGTAACCATACTAATTATACATACTCAATACCTGAACTTGCTGAAAACTACCTAAACAAACACCACATATAGTGAGCGTGTTTCCATGTTTCATTTTTCTTTATTTAGATCTTTTAAAAAAAAATAATATGCATGATCAGGGCTCAAAATTTCAAGTACTAAGCTACTAACCAGGCCTGAAAAGTTACTCGCCACCAGTTGCCCCACCTAAGATCAGGGTGTGATGCAGAGTACAGAGGTCAGTATACAGTACAGGGGGGCTCTTTAAGACTGCTCAGAATCACACCGCTGAACGATCACCTCTTCTCCCGACCGCTCCAGCTTCAGCTCCAGGAAGCGGGCACTCAGAGAGGCAGCTACGATCACACCTGTCAGCGTTCCCTCTCTCTGCTCCCGGCCGCTGCAGCTTCAGAGCGGCCAGAAGGAGAGAGAGGGAGCGATAACGGGTGTAATCAGAGCCGCCTCTCTGAGTGGAGCTGAAGCGGCCGGGACGAAAGAGAGTGAGAGCAGAGAGCTAGCTCCGGATGGAACACTACTGCCGTGGCAAGCGCTTGCTTCTGTTCTCTCTTCTCCTTCTCGGGCTCGGCCGCTCTGTAGCTGCAGCAGGCGAGAAAGAGAAGAGAAAACAGAAGCGAACGCTTGCCGCGGCAGTAGTGTCCCATCCCTAGTCCCGCCGGTGAGGCACCATTGCTGACATTCCACTCGCCCCCCCCGCAATTTTCACTCGCCAATTGCGAGGGGGCGAGTGGAAATTTTGAGGCCTGTGCATGATTATCAGATGGATCATGCAAATAACATCACAACATATGCTTCCGTATTTTTTGTGATGGAAAACAAATGTCTATTCCTTCATTGTTTTTGTAAGTTGTATCATATGCATCTGGTAAACTTGCCATGTTCTCACTGAGATTGCATTTAATTTTTGGTATACATCTCCTTTAAGACCACAGACAGACTTGCATGCAGACATACTGGATGAAACACAAATCCCTTTGAGAGGCCAGTTTAAATATTTTGCACACAGAACTTAAGGAATCAATTAAACAGGTCAGTAATTGTATTTCACTGTTGTAATGCAGCAATGCCTTGATTAAATACACATGTCTGAAACTTCAAAGTTTCTGCAGTGAAATTCTAAGTAAAGTATATGCTTTGGCTGCACTACATTCTTCATCAGATACACATTTGATTGGCTAATGCTGAAAAGATCTTTAAAAAGGTACCTCCATGTACTAGAAGAGATGCATAGAGGTCACACAGAGCCAAAATAGAACTCTTGAAATACAGAGCCAGACAAAGGAATGTTCATAGGAACCTGGGTTAAATGAAAACCATGGCTTAGGTCTGATTACAGTAAACAGACCGTCATTTTTAGCTGGTGAATGTTGGAAACGTATACCTGGTTATTTTAATAACTGATCATACATAATCAAAGAAGAAACATACACTATGGTAATATCACAACACCTAGTTAATCAATATGACAGGTTAATTTATTAATGTACCTGATCATGAGCAGAGATATCTATAATATTTACATTTTGCCTCAAAAGTGCGTGATTACATGGAAAAGCACATCCAAAGATAGGAAATATATATTTTCTATGACAGAAATCAAGATATACTGTAATCCTTGTCTTGCTAGGCATTCTTACATTCCATTTCTAAAAGATATCAGACCAATAAAATAAAAGATAGAGGGCACTTGCATAAATAAATAGCACTGACACTTAATTTTTCTTGGGTCAATAGCTTACCATGATAATAATTTCTTGGATAGTCAACAACTGCTACCAGGAAAAGAATGTATGATCAAAAGACAGAAAAAATAAACGTAGGATGACAAATAAACCCTAAACAGATCAGATATATACAACATACATGAATATTGTGTATATGTGTATGTGCGTAAATGTGGGGGTGGGGGACTTATACATTTTTGTTTTTTGTTTTTTACTTTTTTTTATATGTGACTTTTATTATTTTTTTATTTTTTTTTTACACTTAATGTTATTGCTATCACATAGGGGGATAAGAATCCCCCTACATAATAGCAAAGACACACTGACAGGTCCTCTTTATGGAGACATAAGGGGTTTCTAAGACCTCTAATGTCACCTGGGGACCCCCAAAGAAGCTGATGAAGCAGAGATCTGCTTCATCAGCTTCTTCTCTCTGGCTATAGCAGCCAGAGGACTGGCAGGTGAATGCGGTAGTGATGTAATACGCATTACTTCTGCATTCACAGTACAGAGGGAGATCAGCAAGGAGGAAGATGCTAACCTCCCTCCCATCTTGCTCCTGACACCCTCCCGAGCCAGTCCCGAACCGGTCCCAAGCCGCAGATGGGGCAGTGGATCCCGGGTTTGAAGGTGAGGGTGCAGGAGGGGGGGCGGCAGCGGCGGCACTTGAGGAGGGGGAGGGGGCGCGCAGCTAGCCAGCACATACAAGCGATCGGCAGGCTATAGAGCCGCCGATCACTTGTATGTGAAACAGCCGGTAACGGCTGTGTACAACGGACGGGTATGTTCTGCCCATGCGTGCACGGTAGGGGGGGGGGGGCGCGAGCAGAAAAAAAAGCCGTCTATTTACGGCAACCCGCCCATGTAAGTTTGCCATCTGTCCGTTTTTTTGCAACGTGCAGACGGCAAGTGGTGAAACCAATGTGTTTGTTTTATTATTATTATGTTTACAAAGTTTTTGCCTATTCTTTTGTTAATGTGGCAAAATATTTAATAAACGTATCTGTTAAAAAAAAGTAAGCTAACTAATTGTGATAATTTGACCCAACGGGGCTTGTTGCCCCATGCAGTAGATTAGATACAGTATGTCTTCTGTTGTAATAACATTTGTGCTTGATTTTTGTGAGTTTTAACTAATTTTAGTCAAGCAAAAGTATCAATCAAGCAACCAATCAATCAAACACAAGTAGCACTTTTGTATGGTAATCAAAAAGATGTGTTTCTACATACAATCTCTCATTACATGACTTGTTTTACCAGGACAATGATTCAGACAGGACAGAGTATTACATACAAGTGGCCCTATATAATAAATAACTGCCAATTCTGTGTGACCAGCACATCCAGTCAGAGAGACGGACATACTACAACCACCATATCTCTGGTCAGTGGTGTCACAAGGAGGGTGTGGGGGGTGCGGCCCGTGCCAGGGTGACACCATTGGAGGGGTGACACCATAATGACTGACAGTCATTTTGGTGTCAACCCCTCTGAATTGCTAGGCTCTCAGTCCATGACAGTGTAAGGAGAGAGGAGGGGACCCAGTGGAATACCTCATCCCGCCGGGTGAACGTACCCTCCTCTCTCTCCCGGCGTTTATCACCAAAATGGTCACTATACTGTCAATATGATCTCCTAAAGATTGGTTATAAGCAACGTCAGTGTTAATCAAGGATCAGAGTTATTTGTGTTTTACTAATATAATCATATAGGGCTGTACACATGTATAAGATATTTAATTCATATCTTATACAATACTTGTAGAAGTAATATATAGTCCATCATTTTGTTTAAACACAACATTGCCTAGGGGGCATACATTTACTTGGCAGGATACTGCCTAAGTTGTATCACAGTAACATCTAATATTCTTATAATTGATTTTAGCCTTTTTAAATAGTTTCAGAAGTAAAACTGTCTGCAGCTTGGTTTTTGAACTAGTAGAAGTAAAATATCTGCCATTGATTGATTTTTTTCTTCCCTCTAAGCAACCATAGTTCACTGAGAGTAACCTAACTTCCTTATCTGATCAGATCCCCAGTGTTTCTCTTAGCTTTAATATTTTTGTTCCTTTTAGCTAAAACGCAATGCACTGGATTCTATAAGCTGGGTACTAAAGGACCTCTGACACAGAAAATAAAATAAACAGTGCAATGGAAAATAAATAGAACTTTTTATATCTTTTAGAAAAAAATTACACCAAAGTTTTAAAATCCTTTTTTTATTTGAGCTTGATGCAGGACATAAGATGTAAATCAACCATTTAAGCCAAAGCATATAGTGGTATTCATAGAGCACTCTAAATTCTCCAAAGAGAGAGCAACAATTTCCTTTCAGGCTCAACATCTCTGTTTGAAACTGTGGACTGAACCATATAAAGGGAGGCAGAGAGAGGAGACAAGTCACTAAATAAGAGGCTAAAAAAACCTTTTTAAAATATTTTACTCCTCACCCTAATAGTAGTAAAGAAATGTATCTCTTAAGAGAGGTGCCATTCAGCTTGTCCAGATAGGTGCTGGCCAGATTTTCTTTTAATAGGCCATAGTACTAAAGATTCACCTTTGTTCCCAGGTAGATCATTTCACTATAGGTAGTATGCATTTGTAGCACATTATACCACTGGTTTACTTGCTTGAAACCAACAGCCCTACCAACGCTATTACTAATGCCAACTAGCTTCCTGCTGTCAGCACTCAAAATGTTTTCTCTGAAATAGTATAATATTTAACCAGTTGATCCTGTATATCTGTGATGTTGTTCTGCAAGGGAGGAGAGGGCAGGGAAAATTCTGATAGGTGGAGATGAGTGAGAAGTTCACTAGATACTGATAATGGAAGATGTAGAGCATTTAGAAAATCCTCAAACTGTCAAGTGGCAGCAAATATCTAGGAGTAAGAAAGATAATATATCCCTGAACAAATGCCAACTTTAAAATTAGATATGCCCTTTTACCCTTTTTCATATAAAACAAAATTGTGATCATTTTTAGGTGGCTTATTCTTTCATAAAAGAAAATGCCTTATCTTGCTCTTAGCATTATCTCACGCGTAGCCAGTTGAACTTTCCCATTTATAAAGTGAATCTAACACCAACATAGTGTATATGTAACCATTCCAATGTAATAGTCCAATAGAGCATTTAGGAAACACAGATATCAGATTATGCAACCTCTTCATATCACTAAAAATCTAGCCACAAATGTACATAGGTAGTAATAGTCTGCCAAGATCAGTTCCTTGATGACTGGAAGGCTCAATAATGTTATGGCATACAGTTCATAAAACATCAACAATATTATGTTTTAATTGAAACGTTTAGAATGTGTAAGTTGCAACTAGGGGTATGCCAAGACCCTAGGAGGAAGGGCTTTCAAAAAATACTAAACGCTCTCTTGTTGAAGTATAAAAATTCCAAGATTAATTTTGCTATACTAATAAATTAATCTTGAAATTTTTATACTTCAACAAGAGAGAGTTTAGTATTTTTTGAAAGCCCTTCCTCCTAGGGTCTTGGCATACCCCTAGTTGGAACTTACACATTCTAAACATTTCAATTATTATTGGGGTGTGAAATCGCGCTCTCTTATACATATTTAGTTTAAAATACACGCCCACTAAAACTGTTCTCAAATATTATGTTTTAAAGCAGACCTAGTATCAGATATATTTTTTCATGGTAAGTAATTGCAAAAGTAAAGTGTAAGTATAATACTTAAAAGGTATTTATTACCTCTCACAGAGATCCCAGTGCTCCCACTCTCACTTGCTGCCTTCATCTGCTTAAAGGATAGCACCATCTTTGTTCAGGAATCACCCAAGGTCACCATCTACATCCTGGACTGAGATACTGGCTCATATGACACAGTCATGTAAATGCTGTTTTGGCTGTGTTCACAAATGTCTAACACCAGACATGTGCGATTCGTTTTGTTCCGAATCAAAATTTGGACATTCGAACACATCCAAATTTCCGAATCCCAATGCATCCAAATTTCTGTTTCCGAATTTCGTTCAAAAATTAAACGGAATCGGACATGTGAGTTTTCTGGCCAATCAGATGTGTTTTTAAGTTTAATGCATCCGAATGGGTCTGAACACGACAACATGGAAGCCATATACAGTATTTACATATAATACTAAAGCTGAGGCTCCTATACCTGAATGGCATTCGGGATCTGAATTTCCGAATGCCATTCGGGAGCTCCCGAATGCAATTCGGAAATTCGGATACCGAACGCCATACGGGTCTGTGAGCCATATACATATATTAATAATGCTGAGGCTCCCAGACCCAAATGGCATACGGGAGCTCCCGAATGCAATTCAGAAATTTGGATCCCGAATGCCATTCGGGTCTAGGAAATTCAGCTTTAGCATTAATATCTGTATATGGTTTTCTGTGGTATTCATAACAATTATTTGTAATCTCATCCGAAACTAACGACATTAGAATTTCGTTCAAACCTGAAACTTGAACCGAATTGAATTTTGGATCTGAATTCCAAAATAACAAAATACCCGAACCTAACCAAATTTTTCCGCAGGTTACATGTCTTTCTGACACAGTTCAGCTCCTGCTGCAGCCTCTCATCTAGTGCCTTGTTAAAATTCACAGTCCGATCACTAGGGAAGAGGAGAATAAGGAAGTGTAACCTTCTGCCTGCAGCACACTGATGACACAATCTCTGTCCTGACAAAGTCACTGGACTGGGACTGGACTGGGACATGCCAGGATTTTATACATGTAACATGTAAAGTTATTGAAAAGCCCAAGTTAAGTTATGAGTGGAGGCAAACAGGAGTGGTGTGTTTTCAGGCTTTTAAATTGTCTTACTTTCATGTTAATATTACCATAAATCTGCCCAATTCAGTTTGTCTGAGCAGATATTCCACCCATTAAGAGATCTGCCTGCCTTCTCCCTAATTACTTGTTGCCAAGGCTTATGGTAATTTTCTCCTGCATGTTTCCAACTGTACAAAGTAATAGTGGTGCTTTGTAATGTGTGTTCTCCACATAAGCCCCCATTCACACTTGAAAGTGAATGTTTTCAGGCAATATAAAAGTTTTTATTTTGTTTTCAAGCTTAAGCATTTTTGTTTTAGCAAATGGAAAGCTAATTACTAGAAGGAGGGGATAGTTGTTATCACACAAAATCACACGAAAAAGGCACATGATGTGAATTTTTTCACATATTTTTTAAGACACTCTCATTGAATTCTATGGGGATAAACATGCACAATTCTGCTCAAAAATTAAGCCTACAAGCAACAGACAACACATGCACAGATGTCAACGACTTCTTGGAAAATAATGGGATTCTTCACACTGATCATTGTTCTTTGGGTTATACGCAACAAAAAGCTCAGTTGTGAAGGGGAACTTAAATGGAACAGTTAGTGCAAAGGTAAGTTCCAACATGATTTCTGCAAGCAATAACATGCTTTTTTTTTTACCACCACCATCACTGTGATGTTAAAGGACACTTGTCACGAGAGAAACATGTATGCTGCTTTTGCTGAGCTTTCCTCCTAAGAATGCTAGCCCCTTAGCTGTCATCCTAGAAAGTGATGGCTGAATCAATAACGTACCTTGCTTTATACTTGAGCAACAATGCTCAAGACCCATTACCTTTGCTGTCTCGACAAGGAATTGCATTATTCTCACATAGGCTTGCAGCAAGAGTGTGGCAGCAAGACAATGAAGGGAATTTATCAAAAGTGGAGCAACAAAATCTGGAGCATGACAACCAATCAGCATCCACCTTTAATTTGCAAAGCTTAGCTGCACAAACTGAAGAGAGAAGCTGATTGGTTGCCATAGGCAACTGCTCCAGATTTTGTCTGCTCCAGTTTTGACAAATCCCCCCAATGTGTATTATCCCTGTAATTTTCCTCACAATATACACTAATGGTGTACAGTGACCTGTGACGTTGGTAAATCTTGATCACACAAATGAGTACATGTCTAAGCTTCCAGTTGTAATATTCTCTTGCTTCTAGGCCCAGTTCTGATTTAACTCCATCAACATACTGACCTTTGTAGCATATGATTCAGTCTGCTACAGAACATCAATTTTGTAATGAAACATATACAATTCTTTTACAGCACTATATTGCTTTATGACTTTGATAAATGAGTGCCTTAAAATAGTAATATAAAACAAATAGTCCAGCAACTTTTAGTAAAAAGTAATTTATTGCAGTTTAATATGTCTGCTATAACATGGAATTGAAAATGAAAACAGGTGTGATATAGTATTTGCAATGATTAAGTACAGTGTAATGCTTTTTTTGGTATTTGTCATCTATAGGAATAAGGGAGTGGCTAGACTTCCATACGTGGGAGGATCCGCAAAACCAGCATGAAGACTGCAACAAAACCCTGAACTTAACACAAAACCATATTGAAGTCTACGGGAGGCGAATGGTGCCTTTTTTTGGCCATTTTCAAAGCTAATATGCAAGCTGATGTTGATAAGAGTATGGGTAGCTGGGTACTGCCAGCACCAATACAATAAATTAAAAAAATACTATTCAGTGGCAATAGGATCTTTTTAAGCAGCTCAAAGGGTACACATCCTTTAAAAACATGCTTGTGGATTGCCTTAAAGCTACATGTGAAGTTATACAACAGTATGGTGAGGTTCTTTTACATTTACATAGAAAATTAATGTGAAAAAGCAGTGTGTGGTTCCCCTTTATATTGTAATGAGACCTTTTTGCAGGCAGGCACTCTAGGGGCCAAAGAAATGGATGGAAGCAAGCATATGGCCCCTCTTCCTGTACCATACCAGGACACATGCCTTTCAACATTGGGAGGAACCTTGGAAGGCACCTTGTCCAAATGTTGAGGCATACGGTAGCCCCCGTTTATGTTACTTAAAGGAATTGTGTATTTTTAGCCTCCATTCACACTTCTTTGATGCAGCCTTAATGTTACCCTTTAAACCTTAATACAAACCTGCTCCAAGCTGAACGGTATTTATTTTTATTTTTTTTGCACTGAACATGTCTTCCATTGCAATGCCCAGCTACCCATACCTCTTATTTCTCAAAAGCCCACAAACTGGCCTCAAAAAGGGACAGAAAATAATAACAAAATGCAGCTTCCATAGACTTCAGTGGGATTCAGGCACTATGCTTTGAGTTTGATAATTTTTTTCCATTGTTCAGGGGAACATCCAGCAAACCAAACGTTGCTCAATTTGCTCATCTGTAATTGTGAGCCTGGACAACAGCCTAAAACCTTTATACTTGTTCTTAAGTAGCAATTTGTAAATGAATGTGGGGCAGATTCACTTTGGGGTCTATTCACTAGTGAAAGACCGACCTGAAGTGAGCTGAACGCTGTTCGGCTATTCACTTCGGGTTTGTACGGCTGATTTCAGCCGTATATCAGCTGAAATCAGCCGTACATCGGCTGGCTTCGTGTGGCTTCGGGTCGGCCGAACATGCTCAGAATGTTTGGCTGACCCGAAGTGCAGAAGGAGTTCGACTTAGCCGATCCAACATCTGGATCAGCTAAGCCGAACCTCCGGCAGGCTACTCGCTGCTGTTCAGTCTATTCTTATAGATGCCGAACAGCAGTGAGTAAATAGCCAAATACCGCTGAGCGGCATTCGGCTCGGCTGTTCTGCTCAGTCCCTCTGTGGGATCGAGCAGAACAGAAAAATTGTTTAAAAAGTAGAAAAAAAATAGAAAATGATTGTGCGGAGCTAGCAATGACAGCTAGCTCCGCCCAACTGTTTTATATTGGCCGGCGGTTCTGCTGCCGTCAAAAAAAAAAGAATATTGCCATAGGAATGCATTGCTAGATTCCTATTGGCTATTTCAATTTGCAATAGCCAATAGCAAACTAGCTATTGCACTCGCCCTCTGCTGCTGTCAATCACTAGTGGGGACCTGATGGAGAACTGCAGCAGTGGGCGGGAGCAATAGCTGGTTTGCTATTGACTATTGCAAATTGAAATAACCAATAGGAATCTAGCAATGCATTCCTACAGTGAATTTTTTTTTTTATTATTCTGACGCCAGCCAACGGCTTCATATCAGAATAAAATAGAAATAGCAGTGTGTCGCTCCTGAGTGGCCGGGAGCAGGAGACTCCCAGAGCGCCCGGGAGAGTTAGGCTGTTTGGAGATCAGTGTCCCTGGTTAGCTGGTAACCAGGGACGCTGATCTCTCTGCAAGTGGCCGGAGCCAGCCTTATGCATATGCCTTCGGCTCGACTAAGCCGCCCGGCCGACTTCGGGAGCTGTACGGGCTACAGTGAATAGCCCGTACAGCAGCCCTTCGGTTCTACTGAACCGAGGGGGTCCTGGGGCCAAAGCTAGCCGAAGGATCAGCCGAAGCTATGGCTAGATCCTTCAGCTGCTTTGTGAATAGACCCCTTTGTGTTTAATTGCTAGTGGAGTCCATAACTACAGTAACATCACATTAATTCAAAGCTACATATCCAAATTCTTTCTAAAATACTAATTTCAAAAGTTACCCTTTTACTTCACTATTTTAAGTCACTGTAAAGTACACAGATAAGGACTTTTCTGTCAGCTGTATTACCTGTATTTCTATTTGGAAATATTTAGAAACTAAACTATTGTCAAGAAGAAATCTAATGGAGTATTATGGCTGGAACAATAGAAACATACTCTTAACTGGAAATTATTTATTGCAAAATACTTTATTTGGGTATATGAAATAAATGTATCTATTGATTAACACAGTAGCCTGTCTTTTAAGTGTTTTTTCTTTTTTTCAATTTTGCACAGCAAACTGTATACTTTTTGCTTATTGATATCACATAAAAGTAGAACGAAAGAGCAGTTGACCACTTGCCTTTAAATAATATAAAGCAAACTTAATTAAGCTCCTTGGCCAAATGTTTATTGTTCTCTTGTTTCCCATTACAGATGGCAACCTTTCCGAGCACAGTAAATGCTGCTGCTTTGATCCATGCAGTTTTTTTAAACAATAATCTTTTGGTGTAGGTTGACATGACCTTGTATACTTGTAATTTCAGTTCTCCTTGGATTGCTGCCAACAAAAACCAATACAAATGTGAACAAAAAAAATCAAAGTTCTTTAACTGATCTGTATAACATTTTCTGGAAGTATTTGACTCTGATATCAGTAAATAAATGGACTAAAAAGTAGAAGGTTTACAACTCTAAACGTTTTACTACATGTATTAATACATTCTTGCATGTTCGTTTGGTGTTGAATGAGTGATGCCATTTCAAAACATACTCTATTAATAAAGTTAGATTTTTTTTTTCTTTTTAATGAAAACCAAAACAGTGAAATAAAACAGAGGATGTTAGACTGAAGTCTTTAAAATAAACGTATAATAGCAACAGGATATAGATATCCTTTATACTAGTACACATTTGGTATAAATAAATAAAAGGTACTAGAGGCAAAGAGAGAGAGTTGACTACTGAAGGACAACACCAAAAGGGTGGGAGGGTGTCCCTCAGTGCTGTATGTACCTGTATATTAATGTGACTAGTAATAGTAATCAACTGTGCACAGAGCAGCCCATGCCTCCCATCTTTGCTCTGTAGGGGTTACCGCTCCTAGCATTGAAAATTCACCCCGAGCCAGACTCGGGAATACCGCCAGGGAGGTTAAATTGATTTAACCACTTGACCACTAAATTACCACTCCTAGCATTCATCAGTTTTGTAATAAAGTGCCAAAAGTAAGACCATAAGCAGAGAAGGGTGGGACCTGTTTTCCTCATTGAACTCCATGAAGTGCAGAAAGAACCAGATTTAAAACTCATGAAGTGATGTATGAATGATGTAAAGGGAGCACCAAATAAATGACACCCTGTACAAAAGTCTTGCACGTGCCAAATCTTAACCCTTGATGGTAATTGGGGAGTAAGCTTGGAGCAGTGGCTACTTTACAACACACACAGGGGCCATGGGGAACAAAAGAAGCCACCCTCCAGACAGAAGGACATCCTGGATCAGGCTGTATTCATGGGTAAGTTAAGGTCTAAGGTTTCCCTAGCTGACATGTAGGGATACATGTGGGCAAGATTGAGAGTTTTCATTTCCCTGAAATTTTGGTAAAAAAACATGTAATTTCTCCTAGGTTTAGCCATTTTTAGTGAAATGCACTAGTATCAATAAGGAAGACAAAATTAGGGTGTTTCTTGTAGGTATTTTTTTAGATGTTTTTAGGGGCTTTAAATGGCTCCTCGGGGTTACTTAGCTTGTTTTAAATATCCTGGGCCTGTTCTTGTGCTAAAAAGGGCCTCCTTATTTTACTTTTTTTACAACAGGGAAAAAACAAGACAGTGAAAAATACACACATATAAAGTAAAGAATAGGAATACAAATAATAATAATACAATAAAAAAACTACCCTAAATACACCCCCCTAAAAACATCTTAATGAACTAGCAATTTCTGTACAGGATGCACTAGTGTTTAAGGATCCCTCAGATAAATATTGAATATTCTTTTGAAGAGGATTTCCTAGCAGGCTTGTTACAATCTGCCATGGCTGTAATGTTAGTCTGCCAAACATTAGGGGAATAGATTAAACTAATTTCCAGTTTCAATTCATGCTAATCCTCTTTTTGTAGAGCATTAGCCCTCGTTCACACCTGAACGTTTTGTAGCGCGTTCTACGCTCGACGAACGCTCTACAAAACGCTCAAAAATATAAATCCCATATATGTATAATATATGTATTCAATGGTCTCGTTCCCACCTTGGCGTATTTCCGCCCGTCCCTAACGCGCTACAAAATGGCCCACGCCTGAAAAGGTACAGGTACTACTTTGGGCCATTTTGTTGCGCGTTTCCATTGGGATACAGCCAAGTAGCCTTCGGAAACGCACGACATGCGCGCATATGCAATACGCCTAGGTGTGAACGAGACCTTAGAGAGCATGCTGCTGTTCGCCACTTCATAGATGGGTTAGTAGATGCTTCCTGCCTTAGCTCTTAAACAAGTCTCCAATCAGTGAACTCTTTGGTTGAAATGTTGCTCTGCAGAAAAAGCATGTAAAAAGCGTTTCTCCAGAGCTGCACTGGACACTAATCAAGAATGTCACTGGGGGTAAGAGTACTCATCTACCTAAGCAAAAAAAACCTAGTCTTTAAACTGGGAAGACTCACTTCTGAAGCCAAGCAGAGCTCCTTTTGCTACTTCAAAGTTTACTTACTAAATGCCAAAACCCAAGCCAGGAGCCCAATTTCATTGCAAACCCTGGACTTCTATGTTTTCCAAGCCTGCAAACAAGTCCTTTTTGGAATGAAGGGATGCCCCACTTTCTACAGATGATGGGGTGTCTGTTTTTTGCTGGACATCTGGAAAGACAGCATATCAGATGCCTGGGTAAAGGTGGTGGTTTTTAAGGGCTACAAACTAGAGTTCTGCTCTCAGCCCCTTCCACACTTCATGTCTTTCGACCTTCCTGTGTCACTGTAAAGGTTAGAATGAAACTTCAACGAGTAAATAGTGATACTAGCTGTCCTTAAGCCAAACAAGTAGTAGCATAAAAAGGCAAGCACAGTAGCTAGAACCTATTTTTACAGTCATTCTCAGGAAAATGTATTTTTTATTTTAAATTCTCTTGAATACAATTGCACATTTAAAGCAAATGCCAGCTATGGTCAGTAACTCACCAAAATGTAGAAAAACAAATGCACATCAACCTGCATTTTCTATCAGCAAGCAGGAAAGAACGTAGTCCTTAGTTTACTCTATTCATGTGTCTTTCACATAAAAATTCGTTTTTTCTAACTTAATAGTTATTGAAAAGTTTTGTGAGGACATGGAATAAAATACCTATAACTGTATAAGGGGCAAACAACTAAATTTGAAGACTGGCTGGTACAACATCAACGTGATGACACTAAGTCAAAACATTGCATTACAAATGTTTGAAAAAATTAAACTGATAAACTGGAGGGAATAAAATCTTTGCCCATTAAAGGGAAAATGACCAAATTTCTGTATAGAGTTAAATATAGCTATTCCACAAAGGGTTGATTCACTAAACCATAATACATCTTAATTTCATTACTGTAAGATATTTGAGATATATATATATATATATATCTCAAATATCGTTAAAAGGGGGGGGGAATAAACATAGAGAGAGAGAAAAAGAAGAAGGAGGAGGAGAAGGAGAGAGAGAGAGAGAGAGAGAGAGAGAGAGAGAGAGATTATTTTAGTAAATATGGCCAAAATTGGCAAATGGCTCAAAATACTGTAGAATAATTGCAGTTGATGTTTTCATCATTATGCATGCATATGCTCCATTACCTTGTTCCATACTGGGTCTCTGTGTGGAGGTGTCCATTTTATGAAAGGGAAAGCCTTTGCTTCCCTGGTCAAAGCTGCTCTCCCTGATGACACGTGAACTGATGACTGATGAAAAAACATTCAAGAAGCAGCAGGAGAGGTGCAGAATCACAGATTCCCAGAACAAATGAGGCAGAAGCAAGTAGACTTTTGCACTGCATGGCTTCAGATGCAGCTTCCTTTCCAGCAAGAATAATAGTGAGCAACTCAAAAGTGACATTGCCAAATTGCACTCCAAATCTTGTGAGACTAGCATTAAGAGACAGCAGTGGCATATATGATTTTAGACTGCAAATATACAGCTACTGTATGAGTCTCATACACAGAAAATGCACTGCAATATTTCAGAAGGTTCCATTTTAGGGTACTGTTTAGGCACAATTAATATTTGTAGATATTTCCTATAAAATAGTAAATCTTCACTTTTTGAGTTCAGGTGTAATGTTTGAATTTGTTGTTGTTTATAAGTCAATTTACAAAAGATTATAAAATTATTGTGATATAAAATAGTGAGCACAGTTACAATAACTCATTTAGCCTGAACTGACCTGTCAGTAGACATGTGCGATTCGTTTCGTTCCGAATCGAAATTTGGACGAATTTTCGGAAATTCGGACATTCGGATGTATCCGAATTTCGAATTACAGACATAACGAATGCAAACGAATCCGAATTTCCATTTCCGAAATTCGGTAGCGTTAGTACGAACGTTCGTTTCGTTTTCTGTTCTTATTCGTTTCTTATTCGTTTCGTTCGTTGGAGCAAAGTGACATTAGAGAAGGAGAAAATTTTTTTTTCCCCCTCAAATGTCACTTTTGCTGCAAACGAACGAAACGAATAAGAAACGAATAAGAAACGAATAAGAACTGAAAACGAAACGAACGTTCGTACTAACGCTACCGAATTTCGTCCGAATCCGAATTCCGAATCCGAATTGACTTTCACACCCGAATCCCGAAAAACGAAATAACACATATCCGAATTTAAAACGAAACGAAACTAAACGAATTTTTTGGCAGTGCACATGTCTACCTGTCAGTGTTTTAATAGTTGGGAAAACTTTAAAATACTGCACATGCCTGTGTTTGTGTAATGTTTCATTCTCTACTGTGCTAGTCACTTATATTGCATTTTCACATTATAAGCTTAACTTTTATAAATGTAACATCTATTTATACAGTTACACATTTTGTTTGAAATAGCATAAAATAATAATAGCAATAATAATAATTGAATTATAAACCTACAACATTTCAGTCATCTATACCAGGGGTGTAATTACTCACATCATATTGTGAAATATTTTTCCTGTCAAATTTAACTTGCAGGTCATTCTGAATTGCTTGACAAGCATGATATTAGGTAATAGAACGGGGAGTAAGTATATAAGACTTTTTCCAGCTGTTGTTTTTTTTTTGTTTAGCCTGCTGCAAAGATCTGGCACATCAAAGGAAAAATATAGCCTGTCAGCGCAATGCTGACACTGTGCGAACATCAGATGTCATAATTTAGTATAAGTTCTTTGTGAGGAGTTTAAATAAAGAGGTTGTATGTAACAATGAACCCAACCCATAATCCTTTCAATGAGGCTGTTCATCTGCATGTTGAGAAATAGGAGCGCTTGGAATAGTTTTGGAAATTCCTTTTGGACTGAATTGAAATTTGGCAAGTTGTTTCGTTGTTCTCAAAATGTTGTTAATAATCTTTACACCTGCACTGACCAATTTATGATGTGTAGGAGGATAGTATGTGAAGCACGCCATACCTAGGGAGCCGACACAGAGTGAAACCTGAATTATAACACTTTAAATGTATATAATTTGTTCTCTGTGTTATCAAATAAGAAAAATCACTTTAGGCAACAAATGTGCAATATGTGAATTTCTAATGAAATAAGTTTGCTAGCAATTTAATAATTGTTTACAGATAACAATGCAGTGCTCATACTGGAGGAGGGAGTATCAGCACAAGGTGTCAGTCAGTCTTGCTGCAGCACTCATGTGCTAACTAGACATGTAACCCTGCAAAAAATGTAATGTATGTAAAGCTGCACTCAACAGCCAGGACCTCAATGTAAAAAGGTTTATTCCCAGGACTCTAGAATGTTACAAGCATGACAAGATCCACAGGCTCTATGGATCATGCCATGCTTGTAACATTGTAGAGTCCTGGGAATAAACCTTTTTACATTGATGTCCTGGCTGTCCTGTGCGGCTTTACATACATTGGATTACTGGTGACAGGCATGGCGTGCCTCTGTCGGCAGGCACCAGGCATTTTGGATGGGACTGATGAGTTTGGGCATATCAATGTGAGCGATGTCCTTTTCACCTGCAAAAAAATTGTTTAATTTCCGATCCATTCTGATTTTTTAGAATCATGTGTCCTGACCTGCCAGAAAGGATCGTGCTGTGTGGCAGGGTTGTCCAAATCGCAGGAATGATTAGACAGAAACACAATTCCTTTGGTAGGTAAAACAGTTCCCATACAAGTACTGTATTTTATCAGTGTATTTAGCTGTATACCTGAAGTTCAGCTTTAATCTTCCACTGCTGCTGTTACTAATAAAATTAATAAATGTCAATGATCGTGATGAAATTGATGATGATCGTTGTCCTCATCAGAATCCAACGTTTATAATATAGTACAATGTTGCAGCAGTATGTAGTAATATAGTAATACAATGTGTAGGGTCCAGAAATCTACACCGCTAAGGCCTGCTAATGCTGATTACTGGAAAACATCAATATAAAGGAAACTGCTCATAAGAGAAACACATTGGCTATAATTGCCTGCAGCTATTTGCCTGTGCTCTGGAACCAATACTTTCCAAGTCACTGACCCATAAATATGCAGATCTGTAGTTCTGACACCACTCTGATTATACTGGCTAAGTGATTGTTCTGGGTCAATAACTCCAACAAAATAAGTCAGACATAAAGTAGTTTCAGAAAGAGTCTGGCAATGTATAGTTTCCATTACAACTAGTGTGCACTATCAATATTTACAGGGTTATTCACAAAAGGGTGAAGAGTTTGGAGAAGGCAGGAGAAGTGAACAATCTAGGACAACATAGCTGAACTGGAAAGTGAGAGCAGAATTGGAGAATTTTTACAAACCAACTATTTTGACCTAGATTGTTCCCTTCTCCTGCCTTCTCTAAACTCTTCACCCTTTTGTGAATAACCCTGTTAGTGTGCTGTTTGGATGAAGTGGGGAATAATTCATTTCCTTGTAAGTTTATATTGCTATCTGTGCCCCCACTGTGTAGGTTTACCTTCTATATATGTCATGGTGTCACGGTGACTATTGTCATTTAGTCAGTGGTATGAATTCCAAAATTCCAAAACAAGAGGGATTCCTGCACTTTGTAGGGATTTTCTCATACTTCTTGTTGCGTCTCTAGAACAGGAAGTGAAGGGGAATCTCTAGAGAGAACTAAAAATAAATGTTTGTCTATACCAGAGGTATTGAATTAAAATTCAGGAAGGTCCAGTAAACTTTTCTTCCAGCAGAGGTCCGAATCTCATGTTTGTGCTATGACTCATATTCACCAGAGTGCCCCCCTTACATTAGGTATCCCCATCAGAGTACCCTCTTACATTAGTAACTAATAAACTAATGATTACTCGTCCCCCAGAGTGCTCCCTTACTCACCTGTATTCACCCTTGGTATGCCAAATTAGCCATCTACACATAAGGGCTGATTTATAAATGTTAGAAAATGCAAAAATAAAATGGAAATTCCTCTGCTCCTCAGCACCATAGTAGAGCTAATGCCTTGCAAACATTAACAAATCAGCCCCTAAAACTCATAACATAAATGTGTACATCTTAGTTTTGTATTTGAATTAAACATACAGTATATTGTTGTGTCTGTAGTTAATCATACTATGCATACCCATAATTATTGACAATGAAGACATTAATTTGAAGGTATTAAACAGATCATCAAGGATTTAGAAAACTTGCATTTTTCGCTAAGAAGGCTATTAAAGTAGACATTTTATGGATAAAGCTTGGCTAATTAAGTATCAAGAAAATAGGATTTTCAGGTTATTAATTCACTTGAATTTTAATTTAATAACAACATTTTATTCATTACCTAAATGAATCACCTAAATTAATAATACCAAGTAATCTATTATACACTGGTATGCAGTGGAAATCTCGTGCAACATTTTAATATTTAGTACAGAGCGTGATGTTGGGGAAGTTAGCACAAATGGTGAGCGCTTAATAACCAGGCTTGAAGCCGTTGTAACATAAAAAGGACAGTCTTTTTTTTAATTTCCACCATAACAGAACAGAGCTTTATTTCAGCAACACAATATACTGTCTGGTTATGTTTCAGCTAGTAAGTAATATCACAATGTCTCACCAACTCATGATTGTCACCTATCCTGTATGTGACTCTTCCACACATCCCTTGTGTGTCCCAGGCTCACTAAGCCTCCTTGGCTGATTCCAAGGAGCCTCCAGCACACAAACACAGCCTTCTTGCTCCACTCTGGCTTCTGGGTGGAGTCCACCTGACTCCTGGACACAACCTGTCCCTCTTCCCAGCAGGAGCCCTCATGTGCCTCCAGCCCATACAACACCACTCCAACTCCTCCTTTGAGCTCTGGTATGGGCTCTTGATGAGGCTGCTCTCAGCCACCTGATGACTGGCAACACCTGACCTCAGGACTGGAGATTTTATCCCACCCAGAACTCTAAGAAATCTTCAGAGATCCAGATCCCATCTACAATCCAGAAAAACCAGAAGAAACTGAAAGGCCAGCTTCTTCCCTACAAAACTAATTATCTTCTGGAGCCCCTCAGCCCCTCTGCCTGAGAGTCCTGGGTGTCTTTGTCACCAGCATCTTCCGTGGCATTCCTACGCACTGCCACATATGCCCCCCCCCCTTGTTCCGATCTGGAGGAGCAGACACACAGCCCCAGACCCTTTGTCTCGACATGCCCTGCTTTTTTGCGTCTATACTTCCATGAGGGATACTTCCTACCTTTAAACGGTTTCACATCAGAATTATCGGCCATGTTCGGGGTGTCACTTCCTTGTTCCTTCATCTCTACACCATCTGAGTTAGTCTCAATAACTTTAGTCAAAGTCACATGGGTACAAGTCTCTGTACTTTCAACCCCACTCAGCTCAAGAGCTTTAACTAACTGGTATTGTGCGGAATGCAAAATTTGACTTTACTATAAACTTCACTGTCAAATTTTTTAATCTAGATATTTTTAATTTTATGGAAATATACTATTTTAAGCCATATTAGTATAGCTTGGAGTATGTCTAATTTAATCATTTTTCCATTTCACGTTTATTTCATACACATGAAAAAATCCATGTATTGATACTAGGACGGCAAGAGGTTAAAAATAAAAATAGTAAACATCAGTAGCAATGCTGATCACATAAATAGAGTTACTACACTAACAATAAGCATCTAAAGAAATAAAATGAGTGCCATAAGGCCAGGAGCTCTGCACCAGAGCTCAGTCACTCAGGCACTCTATAGTAACAAAACATGTAATCAGTCTTAATACAGAGGGGAAATACAGTATATCTGAAATAGTTGATCCCCACTCTGCTAGAGGTAACTCTTCAGGAGAAATTTGTGCAGTGAATTATCTTAATTTTACATCTTTTTAGTATTTTTTTGTTATTTGTTATTTTAATTAAACCATACATGTGAGCTGACTATATGGATGGAGCAGTAATCGGCATTCATTGCAACATCAACAAAAAATGAAAAATGAAAATTATGAAGCCACTATATCTAAGGACTGTCAATATACAATATATTAAGTTTGGCTTTTGGATTGGATAAACAACCAGGCTATATTCAAGCAGGCCATACTTTCTCTATTTACTAGGGATTTGAAAATGATAGCAGTGCGACAGAAATGTCTATGCAGTCTTTAATGGAGGCTAGACCTAGTCACTAGAGGACCTAGCATTACATTAATATGGACTGAAATATCTCTGTCATGGACTTCTGTAGTCTTTAGTGGAAGCCAGTCCTGGTCACTAGGGGATCTAGGATTTCACTGAGATGGACTGAAATGGCATAGGTGTCCACAGTTATGGGCATATGTGGTACTTTTTTTTAATGACATCAAATATTTATGATATATTTTGTGTGCCAAACACTGGCAATTATACAGTATATTCCACATAGGCTAGTATTACACTTCTTCATTTAATTCAATGCATTAATTTCAAAACTGTATTGACACTGTGTCCACTTCAGAGTAGTGCTGTCACATTTTACAGCATCACTCATCTGTTCTTCCAGCTTTTACTTCTCTCAGATCAGCTGAAACATTCTATGACCACTACCAAAGGCATGTGTTGCAAGGACTCTCAAGTTATTAATGACTTTTCAGCCATACACCAAGATATTATAAATTACACTTGAATTCTCATAATATGGGCAAAAGGATCAACTTGTCTATGAAATACATTTTGCATTGCTTAGTACAGGCAGACGGATCTGAATTTTTCAGGAACCATCAGTCAGACCCTTTGACACAACTCCCGTTATACAAAATAAGCAAAGACAATGAAAATGTAACCAAAGTTTTCCAGTCCACTGGGTCTTTTATGACAGTGATGTCTGTACAAAGATAATTATTTATACTATATGTAAGGTTTTCACGTGATCATCAAAAATGCCCCAATATCATTCTGTGTATGACTAGCACATGTTTAATGTGTAATTGTTACTCAGTTTCAAACTATAATGTCCCAACCACAATCTGTGTCTATCCAGTCCTACCAAATACTTTTACATATGACTGTTTGTATGTTATATATCTAGTTCATATGCAAGCTTTTTACTTAATTTGTAATCAGCTGTTTATTGTTGGTTTTTAATAACACCTTAACTTCTGTACTCCAAACCCCCTTATAGATGTTTGATTGGACCAGAGTGTTTATTATACAGGTTGAAATGGGAGCTTGCAAAGATCCGCATTTTGTTGACACAGGCAGCTCAACGTATTTACTTTTACAGAAGGGTCAGGGTTTTCTCCCATGCATTGTCTTCTGTTAAGTTCAGTGGTTTCCTTCTACAAAGAGTATATGAGTTATGTTAATCAAGTAACTGGCTAACATCAAGGTCTCACAACTTACACAGAAGGTTTCCAGAACGTTTGGATGTATCACTAAGGATTCATCAGCATATTGTATATACATTCATATCATACAATGCACAATAATTAATATTTAACATTTTTGAATGTAAGACAAGCAATAAGAAAAAAAAAAGATAGATAATACTAATATGTTTAGTTAGGTAAACTTCTTTTTCTGCTGATTATAAAATACATTTTTAGAATATGCATGAAAATGTAAACCTTAATATTAGGTTCAGGGTCACACTGGGAGTAAATATTAGCTCTGGCATATACATCAAATCAGACAATGCAGACGTGTATAATACATTTGTATTTGGGACCCAACTACAGAATGTAATTTGCATACGTTAAACATTATAACATTAACAGTTAAATTAAGATAAGGCTGACTGGACTGTGGCATCCCACACATTCAACTGCTGCCTACAAATACTTTTAAACAGAACAGGCAATGCCTGCTTTGTCAGATTGCTAGTCCGGGGGTAGCTAGGATAAAGTAATTGACCTTGATTTACTTAGGGAATAAAGCATTTTCACTTCCATAGTAAATTTGCACTTAACTTGAGTTGAAAAAAGTTACATTTCACTTTGCAAAGAATACCCAATCATGTGCATGGAAAATAAAAAAACAGGATATTTGCTCACACATGATTGGGTGATTGAAGGTTACAGAGTTTCACCTCATTCACTAAACTAAGGGGTCTATTCACGAAGCTGCGCGAAGGATCTAGCCGTAGCTTCGGCCGTTCCTTCGGCTAGCTTCGGCCCCACAATAGCCCGTACAGCTCCCGAACGTGGCCGAGCGGCTCAGTCGAGCCGAACGCATATGCCTCTGCTTGGCCAAGCCACGCTGAAAGCCAAAGCTGGCCGAGCGGCCGGCCAATGGCCGGCCGACAGCCTGCTTCCGACAGCTGGGCGGAGCCAGTAAAAAAAATTCCCATTGGAATGCATTGCTACATTCCTATTGGCTATTTCAATTTGCAATAGCCAATACCTTCTGGAAGCACTGGTATTTTTAAGTTTACTCATGACAGGGTGTTTTTTGTTCCTCTTGGCACAGAAACACAATGTTAGATGCCCAATGCCAGAAGCTAGCATACTGGATGTTTTTGATCTACTTGCTACTGTAGGCATATTTCATAACAGGCATGCAAGTTAGATAT
>NW_017306908.1:957621-962498 GCF_000935625.1 Nanorana parkeri
GCACACAGTTAGAAGATTCTGACCTCTGCAACCTTGGAGATAATCACTGGTTGATCCTCTTCATCACACTCTTTGCATTCTTTTTTCATTCACCAGGAATGTCACCAAACAAAGACATATGCACAGCCAAAGCAATAATTCTTTGAAGGCATGCAGGCTGGATATAAATCTATGTCTGTTACTATCGACTTCATATGTGCTGCCCAAGGATTACAACCAGTTCCATTTACTGCTTTACTCTAGCATGTGTTGTTGATACATTTTCCAACTTATTCAATCACCAGTCTCTATAAAGCTTTACTGAATGTAGGACATATATTAATGAGTGCATGCACTATTTTTTAAAGAAACAAAATCACAGTGTTGTAAAGCAGAAAGAATTCATGTAAACATTCATTTATTTTTTGCTTTCAATAATTAAAGCTGAAGTTTATTCTTTTATTTTGGCTTTCCTGGTTCAACCTTTCCCCCCTCATTAACATGCTAATTACATTTTTGAAGGAAACCTTTTTATTTTTATTAGATATGTGATGTGAATTGTGCTTATCTATGCAATGCAAGAAGATCATGATTGGTGAGATGAGCCAGCGTGATGCTGTACATTCCTGAAAACATCATACAGTAGCACCCTGCCTCAGTGCTCCTCTGAGGAGTCCTCAGCTCCGATACAAGCAGTGGGCTGGCTCTTTAACAGAATTATGCAAATATTAAAATGCCTTCATGGGTGGATGCCAATCTGGTGGACTGGGTATTCATAGGGAGGCTGCATTTGCATGCAAAAGGCCCAAGGTAATGCTTACATGTGATGCTGATCCTCCATGACTGAAAGAGCTGAAATCCAATAAATGCAAGAGATGGTCCAGGGACAGTCAATCTGGAAAGGAAATGACTAGATGAGGGAACTGCAGCTTCTAAAGCATACAGTGGGAAACTTTACTGTTTATATCAATAGAAGAAAGCTGTATAGAACAAGCACTCTCATTACTGTTCTGAAAACTAGAGATAATTATTCAAGATGGCTGTTCCCACAGCGGATTTGTGTTATATTTTAAAATTTAACTGTACACTGACAGACTTGGCAGAGATTTGTTACTTTTCTAATTAGTGAACTGCATTTTATTGGAGCAGTCTATTATCCAGGAGAATTACAACTTAAAATATTGCAATTTCCTGTAGTTCATTCCGTTATCTCATTCTATAGAACTTATATCTTACAGTCATCAGTATAAATTATACTGCAAATGTGACTTTTGGTGTTTACATAATTACCACATTAAGCCTACCAAGGGGATAGAGAGGAATACCATTGACTATACAATGAATAGCTATCTTTACCAGACATCAACTAACTGCTTGCAGCTATCTCTCCTGAAAAAGTCTTCATATAGTGATAGCTTTTTATAATTGTGATCAATTTATAAATTTGACAGATCTTTCTCTGAGTCTTTTTATGTTTTAAAGGGTCCATTCTAAGTCTAACCTGAAAAAAAAAATACAGAATGAGCAGCTGGAAGCATAGAAAATAAAATAAACTGCCTTGACAGCTACTTTGCAAGATCAAGTGTACTTTACCCGGGCTACAGATACAGCTGTTTATTTATTATTTTTAATTTTCTCTTTTAGCTTTTTGAGAGTAGGATCTGAAATAGTGAAATAAAATTTTGAGCAGATTAATGCTTCCCTCGGGTCCAGTGAAAGTCTAAGAAAACATAGGAATGCCCAAGAGTACTGTACTCCATTAAAGAGAAGGGATTTTTTCATTCCACTAATGTACATTATATTGTCAAGTAGGCTCACTAAACTATATGGATATTTTGCTTAGACACATATTTGAAATAATTGTTGCACTTACTACAACCAGCTTTGCTTAACTAATGGGAGGAATTACAAAAATATTAAGAAGTGTACATTAAAATGCACAGAATATTGTATTAAGTTGTTTTTCTGACAGTACTCACAACACCTCTGAGAATTGTGAGCATTAAGAGGCAAGCAATGGGTTTTCTAGGCACAAGCTCAATACATATTTGAATTTTGATATCAATATGAAAGTTATTAAACATTATTATAAGGATATTGGGATATTACCTTGGGATATTAAGTTAATTTAAAGACATGTCTAAAGTAAGAAAAATACATACTATTTAAATTATTTTTTACACCCCTGTGACATGTGCCAACTATTATTTAAATTTTGACTCCCTAGGCCAACTCCCTTCCCCTCTTCCTGTCCCTCTTCTTTATCTATCGTTCTTTTCTGTTCCTTAACTGTATCTTTATTCCCCAATGAAAAATACATTGTGATATTACCTAATAATGTGCTTAGAGCACCTCATCCTACTAGAGTACGTATTGTATCTTGATTCTCATTGAATTACCTATATTGACGAGGATCTATATGCACCTTCATGTGACTTTATGTTTTTTTCTGTCTGACTGTGCTGTTGTGAGCCTTGAGGTCAGGACTCACCTAATTTGGTTTACAGACTGATTGTATCGCTCATACTTATTTACTACCTGCTTGTTTATAAATAAACTTGATTCAACTATAAATGATTTTCTATAGTATTGAGATTTCATGGTGTTTGGGTAATAAATTTGGAAAATATTGTATTACAAAAGCCAGGGGTTCTGCTTCCATAATATTTGGTCAGTGGAGGTAAGACTAAAGTTCTTGTAGGATAGAAGTTGAATTTGATATTGTTAGTATTGGTGGTGGGGACATCTACTGTTAGGGCTCAGTCACTTCTTGCTATTACAGTACCATATGGTAAAGGGCACAAAAATGCAACACAAGCTAACAAGCAAACAGTGGTTCGATGCGATGCCATGAATTTTAAATGGCACCTCAAGCTGCTATTACAGTAGTAGGCAATGCACTAGACATGTGCTATTCCTTTCAGAAAGATTTGTTTTTCGGACAACTTTTAAGAAATTCGTACATTCAGATGCATCCGAATTTCCAAATGACAGAAATAATGTAATAACAGAATTTCTTTCCAGAATGAAGTTTTATTGTGTAAAGCATAAACTTAAAAAAAAAACAAAATTTTCGTTAGCGGTAGTATGTACTAATTTTCATTATAAATGAAACGAATTGACTTTCAGACCCGAATCCTGAAAAACGAAATAACAAAAAATCCAAATGAAAATGAAACTAATTTTTTGCCGGCTCACATGTCTACAATGCAACAACACTGTGGCACACGACACATGACAGATGCCATGCGCTGTGGTATGCTGTGCTGAAAAACTAGAATTGGATCTATTTTTAGTGCATTGAGGTGCACAGCACTAAGGCAGCCCTTTCATTTTGAATTGGCTGTCATAACTCAGTGTGCATTAATGCACAATAATGCTCGTTAACTCATAAGCATATAGTTTGAATGGGCCCTTAGACATTACTCACTGGTGAAAGAATTTTCCAATATACTGATTATTTTAGGGATTAATCTATAAAGCAGCAGTATGGCCTACCACAGCCATATTGCTTTTTTTTAATGAAAAAAACTTCTAAAACATTTATATAGCAGTGTTGAGATTTACAAATATGCTTTCAGTGTTCCAAAGCAAAGGAAGCCCTATTCATTCTAATGAATGAAAGGAATAAATGTTCTCTACATTATGCAGAGAACACTCAGAGGGACACTGCAGGACACTGGACTTTTGAATGAAATGTAGAATGCAGGCGCAGTGTGGAGTATTAACAGCATTGTCCTGTGAAGTGGAGATAACGTTGTCTGCTCTCAATTATAAATTTTCCTCAGTCTAATGGTGGAAATCTACTGTCATTTAACACTAACTAAAAGGAGTTAATGGAAATATAAACAATAGTTGTATTTAATGCAAAATCTCTTTATTATCTAATGCATTAACAACATAAATTGGCTTTTTAAGGAAATCCCATTTTTTGACATAGCAACAAGCTATCCTGTACAAATATTCCATTTAAACCCTGGCTATCATTATGTTTATACTCCAAAACATATACAATTTACTTATAAATATGCCCTAAATTTGGTGGAGTTAACACAGTAAATAGAGAATAATAATTATAATATATAAATATCCAAAAAATCATTAATTTCATCCACATAAATAGACAGTCAATCTAAAAACAATTAAATGTTTCCTCTGGTGTGATACACATAAATAGATATAATTCTGATGATTCCTATTGTCATTACTTGTTATTTCTCATCCCTATTTCATTCCCATTTCATCCCTGTTGAATTATTCCCAGTTTGTGTCTCTTAAATTTATAATACAATGAATAGGGGTACCCAATACTTAATTTCCATATACAGTATATGGGTCATCCGGTGCACCAAACAACAAAAATATGGTGCACTTCTTAATAATGTTCCATCGTGACTGTAAATCTTGACATTCTTTTAATAAATCCTATTAGAATCCTGATGTCAGATTGAATAGTGCCATAATTTCCACAGGACAAGAATCTACAAATATGTAAATTTTTGCCTCTTAGTTCAGCCAGATCATGTACAGATCCTAAAGTTGGTGGCAAACAGATAGATTATCATTATCCATTAATTTGAAGTGTTGGAGCATGTCTATCAATTTCCTTTTGTGATACTGAATGTATGTTTTTGATTCTCCATCCAAGTCCTTTGGGGTTCACATGCATAGTGCTAAACACAACACAACGCACTTCAGATAAGGAGTCTTCCATCCAGCATCAAGACACCCCTACCCTGGCCTCTCTGAGGAAGTCCCTGAGGGGAGGAAACATGTCAGGAAGACATGTGGTTTATACATACATTATGTTCATGGCATGGTATTGCTTAAACCCCTGGGGTCTCGATGTTGGATGGTGGACTCCTTGGGGTTGATTTACTAACCTCACAAACACGCCA
>NW_017306909.1:0-1705 GCF_000935625.1 Nanorana parkeri
TTAGCCTGCGGCCATCTTAGTTGGCAGCTAGCCACGCCCCCAATAAGTAACCTTTTCAACCATCACTAGGTTTTTATACACTTGAAGACAAATCCTTTTTTTCTCTTGTATGAAGTATCGGTGATGGGACTGTACATAGTTTTCATGCTTTAGTCTTTCCCCATGAACGTATCTCAGAAACATACATTTTTTTATCCATCCTCGTCATAACACCTTTTATTTTCTATAGAAAGTGTTGGTGAGATTGCCTGTTTACCTACCCAATATAATATAATTTTTAATACTGATTTAAGTGGTCAGTGTACATATTCGAGAGGGCGAAATAATGTCTGCAATGCTAGTAAACATGAATGTGTACAAAATTATGAAACATTGTAAGAAAATGTTTTGTAAGCCCGTACAGTTAGTGCCAGGTCAGTTTAGCAACCTGTGTTTTTATTTTCCATTTTTTTACAAGACAGGTGGTTGGCCCCGTGGGTCCCCCTCCATTTGACAAAATATGATTTTTCAACTGATTTTTGTTGAAGGAGCTGGTCTAAAATTCTTAGCCGAACAGTGACTCCAGCTAACTAGCTGTTTAGTGTGGATGGGGAATTGAACATTTTTTCTTGTTCAGTGCCGGAAGCTGACGAGAAAAATATTTTATTGACAGCCTAATAGTTCACATACAGAATGGAAACATTTAACTGTTAATTTAAAGACAATTGATTGTTTATAACGCTTTTCCACACAGTTAGGGGTACTGATCATAAAATTACCCATGGCAAGATAAATATTGTCTTTTATTAAGGAACCCTTTTATAAAAATTAGAAATTGGAGTATCCTGCATTATCTGAAGTTTAATTATTTCAGTGTATCTATAAAATGTATATGTATGATTTTGTCCTAATTCTAGTGGCAGCGTGAATGATGGATTTAGATTATTTTTATTCTTGCAAGACAAGGCTTCACAAGAAACTGGCCCTCTGGGTTTTAGCATACCATATGTCTCAACAGATAGAAATAATGGCACTTCAGCAATTATGTGAATTAATGGAGGAAGGGGGAGGTGGCACTAGTGGATTGCATTCTTATTTATTCATAAACCCTCTGTTCACAATTCGCTATCTCTTTGCTGGCTGTCCCCTTGGTATCTTCCAGTGCCAAGTACTTTATAGCAGTGCTCCCCAACCTTTTTATTGCCGCGGACCGGTCAACCTTTGATAATTTTACCGCGGCCCGCTGAGGGGGGGACGTTGATTGTTTTTTATATTTTAGATTGTTTTGATTTAATAATTTTTAATTTGTGCTGTCAGTGCCATTATTTTCTACTGGCACCACAGTCGTGCCAGGCAGATTGAGCGTTTTCCTGCTGCAATACAGCCCTGCCCGTGTGGTTGCACACAATCGCAGTTGAAAACACTGCGCGTTTATTTGCGTGCAGATGGGGGCAGCGGGGCTGGTTTTCATTTATTCAATTTTTATTTACTTTGGAAACATTTTATTTGTTTTGTTTTATTATTTTTATTTTTTACATTTTTATTTTGTTACGTTTTTAATATTTTTTTTTAACTATTTATTTTTAAACTTAACTGTATTGCTATTACACAGGGGTTAACAAATCCCCTGTGTGATAACATTTGGAGGTGACAGGTACACTTTATTCAACCTGTCACCTCCAACACAGGAGTTCTAGCAGGCACTGTTGCTAGAACTCCTGTGTGA
>NW_017306909.1:1736-2340 GCF_000935625.1 Nanorana parkeri
CCCCCCCCCCCCGCTCTGTCCCCGCCCCCCCGCTCTGTCCCCGCTCTGAGCGCTCCACGCTCCGTCCCCGCCCCCCGTTCTCGGCGCTCCCCGCCCCCTGCTCTCGGCGCTCATTTAAGAGAAAAAAAAAGTGTAAAAAGCACTTGCCCGGCGCCCGGAACTACATGTCCCGGGCGTCGGGCGATACGAATTCCGCGGCCCGGTACCATTTGATCCACGGACCGGTACCGGTCCGCGGCCCGGGAGTTGGGGACCACTGCTTTAGAGTATTTAAAATGAATTTACCTGAAGAGTAATTAACTTATCCTCTCTGGAGATTTGAGCCCTCAAGTGGCTGAAGCATCAGAGCGATCTTGGGGTGAAGTCTGATGAGAAGAGGGTTAATGATATTATGTACACATGTGCAATTCGTTTTGTTCTGAATCGAAATTCGGACGAAATTTCGGAAATTCGGGTGAAATTTCGGAAATTCAGAGATTCAGATGTATCCGAATTCCGAATTACAGCTAAAACTAATGCAAACGAATCTGAATTTCTGATTCCGAAATTCGTTAGTGGAAGTCTGTACGAATTGCCGTTTTTCTTTACTGTCTGCGGAAGAGGA
>NW_017306909.1:2375-33357 GCF_000935625.1 Nanorana parkeri
CGGGGGGGGCCCCCCCCCCCCCCATTGATACCATAGGTCTGGTAGGAATGTTAGGGGGACCCCACATTTTGTGGGGTTTTTTTTCTATTTTTTGGGGCTGGAAAAATCTATTCCAGGCCCTTTAGGTCTGGTAGGAATTTTAAGGGGGAACCCCAGCCCCCAAAGATTGGAAAAAAACTAAACGTGGGGTCCCCCTAACATTCCTACCAGACCCTTGATCCAAGCACAGGCCCGGCAGGGCAGGAACGGGGGGGGGGGCGATCGAGTGCCCCCCCTCCCTGCACCTTACCAGGCCACGTACCCTCAGCATTGGGAGGGTGTCCCCATGCCGATGGGGACAAGGGCCTCTTACTTAGAACCCTGACCCGGTGGATGTGGGGGTCTGCAAACAAGGGGGCTTATTTGCATTGGGGTACCTCTTTAATTAAGGTGGCACCCAGATGCCGCCCCCCTTGTGAATGAGTGAATGAGCCCCCCTTGTACCTCTAACTCATTCACTAAAGGGTTCAAATTCAAAGTAAATAAACAAACCACACTTTTAGAAAAAATCCTTTAATTGAAAAAAAACACCAGAGTTTATTTTTGACTATTCCTTTAATTACAAAAAAAATGGCCATCCATCGATGTAATCCAGCGTCAATCATGATGAAACATGATGCGGAAGTGATGTATTATACAACACTTCCGCATTCTTGCAGAGGAGAGGAGACCGCGCCCGCCAAAATAAAAAAAAGTCCCACCGCACAACGACATTCTGAACCCGACGAAAACTCGCCGCGAAATGACATTCAGCCCGAAAGCAAACAGATGGGCGGAGCGAGCCGTGACTTCGCGGCTCGCTCCGCCCATTTGACATTCTCGGCTATCAAATACAACATATCATTTGGGAGCTCCCGAATTCTATTCATGAGCTCCCAAATGTAACTTGGGTCTGTGAGCAGAGGTATCATAATACTTTTCATATGCAACGAATGAACACAAAACGAAAAGTCGTATAGACCACCGCAAACTAATTTCGTCCAAATCCAAAAAAAAATTGACTTTCGGACCGGAATCCCGAAAAACGAAATAACGCAAAATCTGAATCAAAACGAAAGTCAAATCTGAATCAAAATCTAATCAAAACGAAACACAAGAAATGTTTTGCCGGTGCACATGTCTAATATTATGTTGAGAGGTTGTTACTATCAAGACGCTAACCCAGCTTAAAGGGTGATTCACATATGAGCCACTACCCTTTGAGCCTACATTTAATTGTCAATATAATATTAATATTTCTAAATAGAGAAGTTGGGGAAGGTTGTATGAATAAAGAGTAGAATGAAGGTAGATGTGTGCCCTTTCACAAGAAAATGCCATAGTATTCCTAGCCAAAAATTAATGAAGACCTTTATTGCTGACCAGACTAACCCACATCAGTTATTGTATCATACTCAAAGCCATTCTAAAATAAATGTATGTATAATGCTTTTAGAAATATACTGTATCTAAGACCCTCTCCAATTTTAAAGGCTAAGGGTGCCTTCAGGACAAAATGATCAAAAAAGTGCTTCAGTTGTTCATTGGAAGACTGGTTACCCGTTGTAAAAATGATTGTCTAAGTTTTGCCAGTTTGTTGTTTTCACAGCTACTAGATCATGAGAATAGCAATGTGTTGACACACATGGTTATCTGCTGTATTTCATTTGAGTTTGGGTGAGCTTTAGATACCACACCCACAAGGAGGTTTGAAGAGTGTCTCTACTGGTGTCCCTTTGCTTTCAGGTAAATTCCTTTTGGTTACCATGATATGTAATTATTCTCTTCATGTTGAAGTACAGAATAGATACATAATAACCAATCTAAATGTGACCAACTGACGTGTAGGATTCTCAACCACTGTAATTAATCTCTGTCAGATGCTTAACTAACACTCCACCAGCATTTTGCTCCCATGCTGTTTAATGAATGATATGTTGAACTGTGCAGGAGTAGGCATGCTCTGTCAATCTTATGATATCAAGCAGCAAATACCAATTCCGCTTAGAGCGATGGGACAGTGTCTGAGCAAAAGGTTCCTTGAGTCCTTTATAAATGCTTGTGAATCCTAATTGATATTTCCCTGGTTGCTGCTCTTTTCCTGTAGGATGCATACCTCAATGTTTTGCTTGTTTTAAAACTCAACTTGACTACCCCCTTCAGCTCTTTGCCTGAATATAGAGTTACTCTTATCTCACAGTTTAGTATTTTGATTGTCATAGCTTGCCAGCTTTGCCAGTGTTGTCAATCTTAAAATGATGAACTGAGAGTGCCACACGGTGAAATATACTCCTTTTTTGCAATGGTCTCTGAAAATATTAGACACTCCTTATAGTCATGTCTTAGGGGAGATCTTGCCTATCACTAGTGACCTAAATATCCCGCAACAATCCATGGCAATATGCTTTACTTTACAGAACCAATCATTAATGTGCATACTTTACACAATTTTGCATGAAATGACAGACAAACCAGAGTGAAAGGGGGGCGTTGATAAGAATGTCAACTGTAATTTTTCGGTGTGTTTAATTAACAAGCTTAGGATTGCACATCATTTAGAATTTGCCCATACTGAACGTGCATCCTTACCAGGCAAATAATATGAATTACTACATTTCCAGAGTATTATTATTTATGAAGGCAACTGGAAATCAAATGGCACACATCCCTGCTGTATCATAAGAGGAATAACTTTTGCAAAATGGTGAGACTTAACATACAAATGAATATTTAACATCACTAATGGGGACACAGGCCCCACTGAGGGTCCTTGGAGCATTTGCCATAAGCATATTTGCAAATTATGACAGACATTGGTCTCCTCCAGTGATGCAAGGTCTATACTCCCCCTCATGGCTTATTCTTCTGCCACTACCATTTTCTCTTGGTCTTCTTCCACATACAGCATCTTCTCTCTTTGGCCAATGGGTGGTCACTGCTGATGTAGCTCTTGTGCATGCATGCTGGGTTAACCCTTCTGGCTCCCACTTACACATGCCCCCAGTGAGCTGGGACTATATAGTGCACTACGCATATCCCACAGACAGTGTACATGAAAGTAGAACCGAAACCAGAACTTTTTTTTGTTTTGGATAAAGGCAGGTTACAAACCAGCTTTTTTTGCCACCTATGTCCCACTGAGCAGATTTCTCTTCAAATCTTGTCTGATAGCCACAACAGGAAGTGAGGTAAGATTTCCCATCTATTCCTGTTCTGATGACAACAAGCAGACATCAATAAAAACCTGAGGTGTTCTAATCCCTCTCCACTCTATCCAAAACGAATAAAACTGTATTGGAATTTCTTATCACTATGCTTGCACTAGGACAGTGACTAAAACTGCATTGAAGTCAAACCAACATTATGACAGCCAGGGAAATAACATTCTCAGAAGCGACTGATGCCTTAATTAATCTCTCAGATGTCCTTATATAAAATTCATTTTGTGACAGTGTTGCATGACGGAGGAATTCTCAAAACTTGCACAGCACTGAAAAATGGCCTGGTAATGAAGGGGATGTAACATGCCGGCACTGAAGTGGTTAAAGTTATATTGAGTAGCCTTTCTCACTTTGGCACAGTTGCCTGCCAATTTTCTGTGTTATAAGTTGATCTGTAGTGACAATACTGGCCACCTAAACAGTTCTGTGACTTTAAGCTATCTAGAATGCTGCAAAATATGGTATGTGGTAACACATCGTAAGAGTGGATGTGATATGAACATAATAGGACACCTGGATCCGGAAGGTACTGTTAGGGCAAAATGTGACAGCACAGTAGAATGTATGATATGGTTGTCATTGACAAGGATTGGTACAGTTTTATATTGTTTAGAGGGATAAAGAATTACATTTTCTGCTTTGCTTAGTTGTATTCTTAAATTAACTGATACTGATGCCCAGTATCAGTTGCCCAGGAAGAACTGCCAGAACAAAGCCTTGTTATATGTTTGTTCACATAAATAGCATTGAACATGCTAGCTGGCTGTACACTCTGTAATTTACTAGGCTTTATTCCTTTTACTATAGTATATAACTCATGTTTTACCCTTAGGGTGTATCACACAAAGAGATACACTAAGAGCAACCTAAAGCTCACCAACCATTAGATGTATTTTTTTCCTCTTACATGCATGCAGGATCACAAATGGGTGCGATACTCACATGTATTTATTACTTTTCACACTCTGTAATTTACTAGGCTTTATTCCTTTTACTATAGTATATAACTCATGTTTTACCCTTAGGGTGTATCACACAAAGAGATACACTAAGAGCAACCTAAAGCTCACCAACCATTAGATGTATTTTTTTCCTCTTACATGCATGCAGGATCACAAATGGGTGCGATACTCACATGTATTTATTACTTTTCACAGAATTCACAGTACTACCCTTGGCAATGCATTTGTCTGATTTGCTTATCAGAAGGCTTACACCCATTTTGTTCAGGCCTAAACCAGGGTCAGCATCTACTTCCTAGACTAAAATGCTGGCTCAAAGATGACACATTTATGTAAATCCTGGTGCCAAGCAGTTCTGTACTTGATTGTGTTGAAAAACGTCTGACAGATCAGCCCCCAGCTACACTCTTTTGGTGACTTGCAGTCTGAGCAAGCAAGCGGTGGAGGAAGATGAGAAAATGCTTCCTTAAACCTGCAGCAGACTAATGACATAATCTCAGACTAGACAAACTAGACTGGAGTTCAAGGACTTCTTTTTAATCAGAAAATCTAAAGTTAAATTATTATTATTTTTACTATTAATATTTTGTAATATGTTAGGAATTTATACATGCACTAAAGCTGCCCTCCAAACATCTAAATATTAAATACATCTTAATTGCTATATTAATTGGAAACTGATTAAGTGTACTTTTGCATAGAACTTGCATAGGTGCCTGAATTTGTCAGTCTTCTACAATCTCTAGACATCATGATCTCCAGGATGGGAGAGGGTGGGGCCCATGAACAAGAAAAGAACCAGGCTGCAAATATAATTAAAATCATATATAACTGTCAAAATAAAGGACTTCTACACTACATTTATATTTCATTTCACTTTTGGAGGACAGTTGTTTTCTAGATAATGGAAACCTTTAGTCATGAATCTGATTTACAGTGGCTCAGCAAATTCTCCTTTGCTGTCTGTGACTATGGAGAGAAGGGCACCGGAATTACCTCATCAGTTAGTTGTGACTTCCAATACCAGGCCGGGGAGGGTGCTAGACCAGGATGTATTGTTTAACTGCAGTATAGTCTAAACAGAGGTCCAGGATGTTAGGGATGTGTAAAAAAGAAGAGTAGGTAAATTGAATTTCAGGACCACATTTAGCTGTATTTAGATTTAAAGTGCATTTCCACCTTTGCATCCAAATTGGGATAACATCTATTTTATGCTTGTTATATGTTTCCATTCACATTGCATAACTTAGAAAAAAATAAAAATGGCTGCTTTTTGCTTTCTTAAAAATCCTACCTAGTTTCCCCCTATGTAATGTAAAAAAGGGGCTGTGGGGCATTATGTTTACTCTAATTAACCCTGTCTGTACATTCCTGGCAGATTTCATTATCAGTAGTAAATTAGATTTGAATACTGTCTGCCCTAACAAAGGGTTAAAGATCTAGACGCATTGCATGTTAATGAGAGGAAGCTCAGTCTGTCCCTCAGTTTGACCCTCTACTTTCACTTTCAAGCTGCTCAGAGTAGTCTGCAATCTGTACAAAGACCCTCCCCAAGGAAACATCTTAAAGGTAAGAAATATATATTTTTAAACTATTTTAGGGTATAATGTGTGAATGGGAACAAACATATAGTGGAGTTTTCTCAAAATAGACTGCAAAAGTGGAACTATACACTTTAAAGAGATACCTTTAAAAATACATACAAGTACCTTAACTATTAACAATAATGTATCTGATTTGTGTATCACTCAGCTGTAGATCCTCGAATCATCTCTGAATTGGTGCTGACACTGTTCTTCCTTCTTTGTTCCTCATGGTCCCTGTGTGTGTTGTAAAGTAGCCACCGCTCCAAGCTCGCTCCCGTGATGGACTATAATCTCATGTTTAGTTTACTAATTTGTTTTGAGATTGTATTACATCACAGGAGTGGTGTCTACTTTACAACACAAACAGGGACCATGGAGAACTAAAGTAGCCACCGCCCGGAAGGAAGGACAGTGTCAGCACCAATTCAGGGATGATTTGCGGATCTACAGCTAAATTTAACTGCTGAGTTTAGTGTCACTTTAAAGTATAGTTCCACTTTTCCAGTCCAATTTGAGAAAACCCCACTATATGTTTGTTCCCACTCACACATTATACCTTGAAATAATTTAAAAAAAATATATATTTCTTAATTTCTACTAATCTGATAAGACATTTTGCGCTCCAACTCAAATTCCACTATTATTACATGTAAAATTCCAGCAAAAGCATGCGGCATTTATGTCTTTTACATATTAATTTTGTCCTGCTTGATATGCCTTTCTCTTAGTTCCAGAATGACCTCTTTAACAACCTGAAAAATCATCAGATGCAGAAGGCAAACCTCTAGTGCCAACAGCTTGGGTAATAGATGCTGCCATCTTACCTTTCGGTGACACTTGTGTTCATACCATCCCTCCAGAAGCCTTTCAACTTAGCTTTATATGTGCCAGCACTGCCATTGACTTTGTAGCTCAGAGCATTTCATGCAGCTGCTTTTCTAGTCCCTGAGGTGACACTTGAGGCATTTCCAAACACATTAACATCAAGTTAGAGGTTGTGTTTCCTAAGCATTTCTACATTTCCTAGCTGCGCTGTATGGTTTTCCATTCAGTTCTGAGGGTTATGTGCTAAGTACCATGTAGTAAAAGGGTATGATAGTTGAGAGGCAGCAGAAAAAAACACAGTTTTCTAGATGTTGCTGTCATATCATAGGGTTGTTATAGTGTGCACAAGACTTATTTTTATCTGGTTAAGAATCACTACAAAATTAAATCTTTCTACACTGCATGTTGGATTGCTACAGATAGTGTTATATCTCTAAATTGACTTTTTTATTAGAAGGTTTACAATGTTTGAAACAATGTATACATTTTCGAATAATTAAAAAAAATCTTTACTTGGCAAATGAATATTTAAGTTAATTACTGTTTGCACGCTTGGAAGTTGTTTGTGTATCTGAGCACTGTTAATTTCGTCGACTAATAATTTTCGTCAAAGTTTTTGTCAACAACACTTTTTCAGTGACTAAAACAAAATTAAAACTAAATTATGATGACTAAAACTATAGCGAAAATATGTTGACATTTTAGTCGACTAACTAAAACTAGACTAAAATGTTATGGAGAGACGATTTGGGAAGAAATCCAATCAGAACTAATCAGTTTGGACTTCCAGTTTCTGTTCCATCCTGAATGGACGGCTAATAGGTAATATGTGCAATGGCATTACAGCCAAAATAGTTTTTTCATTTTAATATTTTAGAGTTGCACTTCTGCTTGAAAGAATAAAGAATATCATATGCAAGTTTTTATAATCAATGCATATCTAATTACTGGACCTTTGTTGAGAATACTCAATATTATTGTTTCTTTATAAGACTTGGTTTAATCTAACTTTGAGATAAATAAAGACATGTTATATATCACAACACTTAAATCTGTGTCTGTATTGCATGTTCAAACCTTAATACCTTCAGTAATACCCGGTCAACAGATGTTTGCTCCAGGAGTATATAATGAGATTGGAAATTCTTAAATTACTCTTTAACTAAACCCTCTAGATTTTAGTAAATTAAATCTACTGTAGATGTAGTTGACTAAAATCCTATGCTACTTAGTCGACTAAAACTAGACTAAAACAATTCAGATTACTAAAATATGACTAAACCTAGATGGCATTTTGGTCAAAATACTATGGGGTCTATTCACTAAGTTGCCGTAGGCAGCCGAGTGAATGACCGAAGTAAGCCGCTCGGCTAAGTTCGGGAGCTGTACGGGTTATTGTGAATAGCCCGTACAGCAGCCCTTCGGTTCTACTGAACCGAAGGGGTCCTGGGGCCGAAGCTAGCCGAAGGATTGGCCGAAGCTACGGCTAGATCCTTTGGCTGCTTAGTGAATAGACCCCTATGACTAACAGTACATCAAAGTTTACTGTCAAAATTGTATCTTATTGAATAATACATATCCATCTAAAGTAACTACTAGGCCTCATTCAGACAGACGTACACGTCCATGCAGCGTGCACACCCGTAAACGGGCCGATCCCAGGAGGGACAGGTGCTGTGTGTGATTGTGCACATCAGCCTGTTCTTCACTATGGGAGGACGTGGCTCTATGCTGTCATCAGCACACCCAAACTGTACATCCATGCAAGGCTGGGTGTCCACACTTGGATGCAGACAGGATGCATATTTTTTTTGTCACTGTAGTCGAAAATGATCACCGTTTGGACCCCATTACCTATAAGAAAATCAAAACCAACGTTCCTAAAATTTTCTCTAATGAAATGTAATTGCTCTATGTCCAGCTTTAGCCATTTTGCAGTGTGTGTAACCTGATCTCCTTGTTAATTAGGTCATTTTTTACAGCAAAAGCTATAATTTGAGCCTCCAGAAAGCTGCTTTTTTTGCCACTTGCTGGTTGCAAGTGGTAAATATGAAATATTCAAAATCAGTGTAATATTAACCTGATGACCATAAATAGAAACATAACACATTTTGTTCAGTCTGGATCATAATAAATAAAGAAAACAAATATAGAAAAACACTATGGGGCTATTTATAAACCATTCGCAGGGCCCTTCACCCTGAAAATATCTATAAACATTTGTTTTATGTGAATAATGGCAAAAATATACATTTCTATTATGTTTTCTCTTCAGGTTGATTGTATTGTGATATAATATTGCATTATGGTCACTAGATGGAGTCGGGGAGTATAGGAAATAAGTATTATCCATGTGGATGGCCACTAGATAGAGCTGATCTTTAAATATTTGTTTTGTTTATAAATAGACCCCTAATAGACCCCTCACACCAAATGCAGATCTGGTCTGCATTTGGTGTGAACAAGCCCTTAGGTAGATGAGTCTGAAAATATTGCTTGTCTATATAGAGAGCTAATCTAACATATAATCACCTAATTTTTTTATCTACACCTAATCACCTAATTCTTATCTACAGTGTATTCATAGCATATTCCAGTAACACATGCATTCCTTCTTGAACCATGCTACTATTCTGCAACATTTTACTTTCACAAATGATTTGTATTAAATCAGCAGAGGCAGTAGAACATGCAGTAATAGGCTAAAAATAAGTTTATATTAATGAAGGCAGCCCCACTGTATACAATATCCAGATCCTGGACCTCCCTGTTGATTATACATTACAACAAGACTTAAGACCTGCCACAACCTTTACTTGGACAATAAAGCCATCCCTGTGCTCTTTCCTTCTATACACATTAGACATGTGCGATTCGTTTCGTTCCGAATCGAAATTCGGACGAATTTTCGGAAATTCGGACATTCGGATGTATCCGAATTCCGAATTACAGACATAACGAATGCAAACAAATCCGAATTTCCATTTCCGAAATTCAGTAGCGTTCGTACGAACGTTCGTTTCGTTTTCTGTTCGTTTCTTATTCGTTTCTTATTCGTTTCGTTCGTTGGAGCAAAGTGACATTAGAGGAGAAAAAAAAAATTTCCCCCTCAAATGTCACTTTTGCTGCAAACGAACGAAACGAATAAGAAACGAATAAGAAACGAATAAGAAACGAATAAGAAATGAATAAGAAATGAATAAGAAACGAATAAGAACAGAAAACAAAACGAACGTTCGTACTAACGCTACCGAATTTCGTCCGAATCCGAATTCCGAATCCGAATTGACTTTCACACCCGAATCCTGAAAAACGAAATAACACAAATCCGAATTTAAAACGAAACTAAACGAATTTTTTGGCAGTGCACATGTCTAATACACATGACCGTGTAAAGCAATACGTGGAAAGATCTCACTCAAAACACCAGCCCAGGGTCTTCATTTTATGTCACGGTGTTTCTCTGTTACAATTTTACCTTGCAGCCCACTGATAAGCTCATCCCTCTGTCACTTTGCTCTCTATCAGAATGTTCCTTGCACTGCAGCACAATCAATTGGCTCTTGTGTTGCTTCTCCATCTCCATCTTCCAATCTGAGCTCAAATGTAGAGGAACTGCAAGAGGCTAAAATGTGAAATTCAAGTACTTACACTTCTTGCATTTTAAAAATTACATTTAAGAATGTATTAATGAATACCTGGAGTTCAGCGTTATATGCACCCCAACATACTTTACATCCACAGTGCACTGCAATGCACGTGCACTTTAGTGTGTTGCAAAACACAGATGGTTGTGCTCTATGTGTTGTGTTGTCCTGTGCTAAAAAAACATTGTGCAGGACCTACAGTATTCACACAAGCGCATGCATTGTAGCTCACGGCATTATATTGTAACTGGGCCCCTGTGGTTTTTCTTAAGTACTAGTGCCCATGTTTAGTATTAGAGCACAGAGCAGTATTAGAACACATGACTGTGGAAGCTTGGCTGTGGGACAGGGCATGAAAGGCAAAAGGGAGACTGGGAGGGCTGCAAAGTAATTGGTGAACCCCAAGAGGTATCAGCCCAACATCAATATGGAACAATATGTATATATGTCTGTGAATCTCCCCCATGAATAGGAGTAGCCAGTGTCAAATCTTGGGGGGGGGGGAGTCAATTCAGTCTGACTAAACTAAGGTAAATATATTCAACTGCATTTTGGAGGTGGTGTTACCATGATGCAGAGTTTTGTCTATCACTTAATACATTTCCCTTTGTTCCCTTTGTTGCCAACAAGTAAATGGTAATGATAATATGCTTTCCAATGTAAAGGCTTAGTCTCTCTATACACAATATCATTGCTGTTACATGATGGCATCTGTACACTGTTGGAGTCATTTTGCAAAGTAGTGTAAATTGTGCAAAATCCAGTAATCCATAACAACCAACCAAGTCATCTTTTAGGTTACCTGGCTGCAGTAAACTGAAATCCACTTAGTTGCACTAGGTTTCTGCGGCTTGTGCGCAGTCATTGCGCTTTGATCTAACATATTAAAAAAGCCTTGACATGTAGTGACGTCTTTGCATCCTGAGTGATGCAAACCATAACACCCCATAACCATCAATATTTTTTATTGGGCTGACTGCAATAAATGTATTAAAAGTGAAATTCCATTTACATTTGAAATAAAGAAAAGTTGTTCCATAAATAACTGATAACTATTTTCTGCACCTTTTTATAAAGAAAGTGTATTTATTCTGCTTACACTTTTAGTTTACGGAAAGGGAGCTTCTGCATATGCAGAACACTTTTAAATATAAAAGAATACCCTTAACCTGTCCTCATGAAATGATAATGCCCCCCATGTGAGCTAACTACAAATTAGTCCCAAGGTTGCCTATAGTTATAGAAGTGCTAGGGTTTACACCACATTTCACAACTGTAAGAGCAATATTCTTGCCGTTAATTGCTCCATCAGCAGCTTGACATGAAGCCCTTATACCACATATAAGCGTTTTTATGGCTGGGAATAGCTGTAGAGGGCTTAGAACTGCTGACCTACAACCCTGGCTCTTATGCTGCAGTTTTTAACAATAAGCTTACGCACAGCAGAACATCCTTATCCTTAGGATTCCACTGGGGCCTTTAGGATCTATACAAGGTGTACTGGAAAGGCCCATACTGGTTTTATCTTAATTAAGTCTAATTAGGTGGTCGAGTCAGTAAAAGAAAACAGCTTTGGCTCATGAAACGTGACTTGAAACTGTAAACTGTAAATTGTCCAACTGCACAAAGTGATGCAGCCACACAACATGAAAAGCGTATTTCAAGAAGCAATAAAAGGAGTCTGCAAAATAGCAGGGGGCAGAAGAGCTGCTCCCGCTCCGAGCTGTCGGGAAGCCGTTATATATGTGGCAGCAGGAAGCACAATTCTCAAACACACATATGTTGTTTCTGACAAACTCATCTTTTGCTTTGTTTAAAAAATAATAAAGATGCAGAAAAATGTGGCAGTGGTGAGATGGCTGCTGTGGAATACATCCTCAGCTGCCTGCCTTTGAAAGTGGAAATATCATTCATCCATTTAAATGTGTTGCCAGCCAGCAGTAATAAATATTCTTAGAGTTTGTTGCAAAACTATTACTCAAAGTCACAAACTGCTTTTTATTCTCTCATACTGTGATATTAAGAACCTTTTTTTTTAACTTTAATACATATTACTGGAGCTTAAGGGGCAACTCCAGCCAAGCAGCTAAATATGCATTTGAAAGGCTACCACAAAGATATGTTAAAGTGAATCTTATAGTAACGTTACAAGTCTGCATGAATACATTCTTGATATATCACAATATACATCAACAGTATAATTTTTTTTAAAGTTACACCTTTTCATTAAAAAGGCATCCTTAAAGTGATAATAGAGTCAAAATGTTTGTAAGCTCCTTTATGCTTAAAAGTTGTAGCTTCCTGCAGAATCAGCTGGTCCCCTGAGCACTAGCCCTGATGTTCTGTTTTATGGTGGCTCTTTTCCCTTGCACGGTCTTACGGATCCACCCTTGTGTGTGGTATTAAGCTGTGTGTGTGTCTCCACAAACACACAGGCACAGAATTGCAAGCCACTCCCCTTCTCTCTGCACTCCCTCCCCATTCTCCAAGCTAGTAGATGGACAGCTGCTGGAGACTGCTCTGTCCCTTGTGATCTTTTACTGGACAGGAAGTTTAGGGAAGCGGAATTGAGAGAGTTGGAGCCAGCTGTAATTATACACCAACAGCATGATTTTTCAAAAAAGTTCCACCTTTTTATTAAAAAGTCACATTAAAGTGATATTAAAGTCAAAAGGTTTATAAACTATTTCAAATGTTGATGTGTTCGATCAATGCACATTGCACAGTTTCTCTTTTTTGGTAGAACTTTATTGGAATGTCACAAGTGACATTTCACTAAGTTATATTGGCACACTGCGATGCAATGCGGTTGTACTGTATCTCACTGTGATCCGCTGAAAAAAAGTACTGCATGCCATAGCGATATGTACACTAAGCATTCTTGAACTAGGCAAATTGCCTTGACTTGCGCGGGACTGCACTAGAAAAAAACACCTGGGGCCCACAGGTTGGCTCCTTTCCCTTGCAGGGTCCTATGGAGCCACCCTTCTGTGTGCTACTAAGCTGTATGTGTCTCCACAAACACACAGACACAGCAAGGCAGACCAATTCCTTTCTTCCTGCACCCCCTCCTCTCTCCTCCCTTCTCCAAGCTAGTAGATGGACAGCTGCTAGAGACTGCTCTGTGCCTTGGGATCTTGTACTGGGCAGGACATTTAGGGAAGTAGAACTGAAAGAGTTAGAGCCAGCTGGAAACATAATGACTGTAAGTGCTTAGGCAAAAATTAAAGAAATATTGTAGCCACCTTGCCTTAAGCAGGAGTGTATCTAAATTTAGAGCCTATCAGATTGTAGTTTGGATTTGGATTGATTGTTCGGCTTTCTGATGTTTCTCCTAAGCTTTGGTGATTGTTTGCTTCTGCCTGCTGCTGGGGGAGTGTACTTCAGCAATAGTGTGGGAAGCTGCACTAATTAGAGTGAGGAATGTTTGTACCTCCTTGGCCAACCACTAGGAGGTCTGTTATCAGTGGTGCATGCTGGGAGAGGCAATTAATATTCAGGGAGTGGCCTTGGGAAGTCAGAGTAAGTCGCCCCTAGGCTGCGGCCTGGGGGAGGGCTGTGTTAAGGTGGCCATACACTCTACAACCATCGCAAGACTTTAGTCTTGCGATGGTTGTAAAGGGATTAAAAAAACGTACGATCTGCCTATCTTGGACAGGCAGATCGCACTCTCGATCATCGCAAGCCCACCCCCCTGAGGGGCGGGCTTCCGATGACCGCAATGCTGAACGGGCAGTGTGCGCGTGCGCACACCGGCCCATTCAGCATTTATCTTCCGAGCACCGTTCTAACCAGCCGAGAATCGTACGATTCCCGGCTGGTTTTCGAACATGCTGGTTCGACAGAAGACGTGCGACCGTACAGTAGAAACGGTCGCACGTCTCCGTTCACACTGCTCGATTATCGTACGAAAAACCGATCGCATACGATTATCGTACGATAATCGTGCAGTGTATGGGCACCTTTAGATTGTGTGATCCTCTTAGGCCAGCTGCTTATGTAGGAGGCCATGTGCTCACAGGCTAGGAGGGACCGATCTATCCAGTGGCTCCTTTGGGGGTGTACATTACAACACTTTGCTAGGTAATGTATACTCTTTTGATCTGGATTTGTTATTGAAAAAAGTGTGAAAGTCTAATATTACTTTAAACTCCAAAAAAGACAATACATGCCTTGGCATAGATAATGTAATCAGTCTGCTGCAGGCAGAAGGAAGCATTTCCTTTGTCTCCTACAGGTCCAGTGAACAGGATGCCACATTGTAACTGTAGCAAGTCACAAGTCAAGGTGACAGACTGCAGTAGGGGGCTAATCTTTGCCAGACATGTAAATGTATCTGCCAAGAACTGCACAGGCACCAGGATTTACATTATTGTGTCATCTCTGAGCCAGCATATAAGTCCAAGAATAAAATATTTACTATAAATGATGCCTGAACAAAGATGGTGCCATCCTAGAGAGAACAGTAGATGATGAAATTATCAGGATAAGTACTGTAATCTATGTAAACTTTTCTTACTACAAGAGTGAGATTGTACCAGATGTATTCCTTTCAGAAGTCAATTTGAAAAAGGACATGTAAGCAATTAGCAATTTCTTCAGAGCAGAGAAAGTTATTAATATACAAGAACTTTTTCTAAAATCTTGAAGATATATAGCTTTCCTTCAGGGTTTTATTCTTCCATAAGTGAACAATTAGTGTTTTTATAACCTCTTGGCTAATCTCCAGCATTATGCAAAGAATACTTTGAAGGACACTATAGCCTCTGTATTTTATGAATGACACATAAAATGTAGGCACAGTTTGGAGTAGTAATGAGCACCCATACGTCAAACTCATCGTAAATCTCGAAAATTGGAAACCTATATCCACACCCCATTGGAGTATATTAGGGCGAATCCTAATCAGTTCTGGCCATTTTCAAGGCTAATAGAAAAGGTATTTTCAAACAAAGGGCATGCCCTGGGAGACATGTACCAATGCGAAAAAAGATTTAAAAAGTATTTTTTATAGGTATTTATATAGCGCAATAAACTATTTTACAAAGTGCTTTACATAGAGAACATTCACATCAGTCCCTGCCCTCAAGGAGCTTACAGGAGCCAATTAACCTTCCAACATGTCTTGGGACCATGGGGAGAAACCGGAGTACCTGGAGGAAACCCACGCAAGCATGGTGAGAACATGCAAACTGCTTGCAGATAGTGCAGACGTGCTAACCACTATGCCACTAAGTACCATTTGGCAAGCAAAGATCCTCCTTTTCGTGCAACTTCAAGGGCAAAATTGTAAAAATACCAGATCTTTCAATTACAGTTTTGGAAGATACCCTTAACCCTACTCTTCATTTTTCACCTCAAGTGGCTAGATCATTTGTGCAATTTTTTTACTGGTAGAGTTTGTAAAAGACCGCCCAAACCCTATATTTTCTGAAAGCACAGAACCGATAGAATAAAAAGATAATGCTAATTATAATAATAGCAGATGTTTATCAAAATAATATTTTCAATAAAAATAAAATCCTTATATACATTACAAAATTAATACTGAATCTAAATCATAAAACTTTATTGAGTTAATAAATAACAAATATATCTAAATGTTAAATTGTGTCTTTTTGCGACACAGTAAGGCCTGGTTCACACCTGGGTGTACATGTACTTCTTTGGGGCGTTTTGGTCGTGCGTTTCCATTGGGATACAGCCAAGTAGCCCTCGGAAACGCGCGTTTGTCGCACGTTTTTTTACTGCCAATCGCGGTAAAACGCGCGACAAACGCGCATATTCAATACGCCTAGGTGTGAACCCAGCCTTAAAAAATCACACAACTGTACGTTATGTGTGTATAATTTGTGTGGGTATTTTTTCATTTTAATGCTATGTTTTATTTGTTTATTAATTGACTTTCTTAACTTGCTTTTCACTCACCTCATAGTTCTAGCCGACCTGTGACAATGAGAAAACCCCATAGTTCTCCTTTTAAGTACTGCCAGATTATGGTATAACAAGCCTCCTGGTGACAGTATATACACCAATTGTGACAGGCCATCTTTGGAGAAACAGACCCATGATGTTTCTCTTGAGGGTGGAGAAAGAGGTCAATGACACAGGTCTAATTCACTTTATGAATGATTGGTTGCCATGCAAATCTGCTTCAGATTTTGTCTGCTCCAGTGTAATGCTAAATTCCCTCCTATGTGTTTTATAGAAATTGACTAGCATCAGGACAGTCCCCAAGAACTTGAATGGGCAGCAAGTTGAAAGAGTTTAGCAGCATGGGCCTCTCTTGCCAAAAAATTACTATTGTAGTCTGCAGCCTCTGTCTGCAGTGTATCAGCCATGTAAAAGTACCAGCCATTTGAGTACCACATGCATGAGGGAACATATGACTATGTACCAAAGAGCTTGTTGCGAGTAGCTCCTTAGTGATACCAATAGGCAGGAAAAGTCCCGCACTCAGTGTCGGGAACCCCCACCTCAACAAACTAGTTCAGAAGCATAGGTTGCAGGTCCTGCAATTTTTGTAACCCCCTTACCCACTCCTGCTAAAGAGCCCAAGGTAAACAGCTCTTCTTCCTGCCTCGTGGCCCTGCCCTGCCTGCACTCCTCCTCCACTTTCTCACTTTACACCTTCCCCCCTTCACCAGATTCACCATCTGCATCCACTGCAACATGTGTGGCCTCATGCCAACAGAAAAGAAGTCTAACAAGGGGTTTGAGATGCTTGCCATAAGGCATATCACATACTGTATAATTTCACAGAATAAAATCCATAAATATTGCACTCAGTCCATGCAAAGTGATTAAGCACAAGGTCATATTTTCAACAGGAAAGACACCAGCCAGCTTTTACTGCAAAAATCAACATTTTAGTGTTTTTTTCTCATTGAAAAGGGCACCAAAATAATGTACTGACTATGTGGACTTTTTAAACACTCTCACAATACTGCATTTTGAATTGCACCCACACCAGCCTGCTTTTAATAAAATAAATCTACATTACCGTGGATATAGATTACTGAAAAAACTAAAATATTCTACTGACTACATGCACAGTACAGTATTTAACCGCTTGAAGACCAGGTGTTTAGACCCCCTTCCTGGACAGGCCATTGTTTAGTGTTCAGCGCTGCAGTGCTTTGACTGACATTTATTCCGTCATGCAACGCTGTACTAAAATTAATTTTATACCAGAATAGATAGAGCTTTCTTTTGGTGGTATTTAATCACCACTAGGGGTTTTATTTTTTACTATATTCAGGAGAAATTACTGAAAATTTTGAAAAAAAAAAGTTTTTTTTTAACATTATGTTATAAAACAACTAATATTACCCACTTTTTTGGTAAAATATAAAAGTCGGGGTCACGTCGGGTAAATAGACACCAAACATGTCAAGCTTAAAAATTGCGCGCACTCGCGAAACCGCAAAAAACTAGCATACCCAAAATTGGCCATAGGCGACGCTTTAAAAGCTTTTACAGCTCATCAGTTTAGTGTTATCAGTGATTGATGGCCCTAAAATTATTGCTCTCATTCCGACGTTCACGGCGATATGTAACATGTGCGGCGTAATGGGCGCAATCGTCGTTTTCACAGGTATGCGCACCTGACGTATGTTTACATGCGTGTTTGTAGGGGTGGGGACTTTTAAAAACATTTTTTTTTTTTATTCTTTTTTATGTGTAATTTTTAAAAAAATTTGAATGCGGACGTGATGTAATATACACCACTTCCGCATTCTGAACTATAGCCGGCAGATCGCTTGTATATTAACGGGCATCGCTGCCTGTTTTCAAATAACGGCGATTTCCAGCTTGAGCGCGCCGCGCCCGAGCGGGCGGATGTAACAGGACGTGTATACACGCCCAGTTACATCCAAGAAGCTCCCGACCGGCAGTGTATACACAATGGCTGGCCGGGAGGTAGTTAAGGCACTTGCACTAGGCCCCATTACCCTTGCAGCCATTTTAAAATCTATAAATCAGCATTATATTGTAATTATTTTGCAAAAAAAAAGCTCAAAAATATTTTAGTGTCTTCATGCCATGTTAATTCACTTGAACTACTCTCCATTTTAAACAGGACCGTCACCAGACTTTTTTAAAAAACATACATCAGCAAATAGAGTGTAAATTATTCCCATAAAAATACCCCCAAATATTGTAATTTCTATGTGTACAGTATTGAATGACATGTACTAGGATCTATTTTGGACAGGATCCTCGCCACCCATTTTAACATCAAGAAATCAACATTGGAGTAGAATTGTTTGGCATAGAAATGTCCCATTACATTGTAATGTCTACATGTGCAGTATTTAACCACTACTAGGCCCCATTTTGAACAGGGCCCTCACTAGTCATTTTAAAACTATACATACTGTATATTATAGTGTAATTATTCCACAGGAAAAAAACATAACATTGTAGTACCTACATGAAGAGTTTTGAATCACTTGTGCTAGACCCCATTTTGAATAGATCCCCAATGGCCATTTTCAAATCTAGAAATAAACAATAGTGAAATTCTGTTTGTACTAGGACCCATTTTAATTAGGACATTTAACAGCCGTTAAAATCAAGAAATAATTCTAATAAAATGTATTTGCTGAAAAAGCCTCTTAAATGTTCTGGTTATTACATGTACAGTATTGAATCGCCTGTACTAGGCCACATTTTGAACTGGACCCCCACCAGCCATTTTAAAATTAAGAAATCAACATTAACGTGTAACTTATTTATAGAAAGACCCCCTAAAATATTGTAGTGCATTTGTGCACAGCATTTAATCATTTGTACTAGGCTGTACTAGGTGGACAAGACCTCCATCAGCTATTTTAAAATCTCAAAATCAACATTACAGTGTACTGTTTTCACAGAAAAAAAAACAAAATGTTGTAATGTCTGTGTGCCCAGTATTTAATAATTTGTATAGGGCCCCATTTAGAAAGGGAACACACTGTAACACTTATGGTCAGAATGTGTGAGTTTAAGGATCACAGCTGCGGATGAGGAAAGTCAATAGCACATTGTATGTCACTGAAATTAAGCAGATTCTCTATATAAGCAAGAGTATTATACCCAAAGGATACAGTGTGCACCAGTTCAGGAATCAGCATGAAATGCTCAGTATATATACAGTATACAGTTCAAGAAGTCTAAACACATAACACAATCAAACATGAACAGCATGCAAACAGACACCCCCCTCCCCGATGCCTTAATGAATGAATAGGGAGAGAGGAGACACATGTGATGGGATTATCTCCTGAGTGTATCATAGGGTGATCTACTCATCTACACCCTGAGTCAGCTACTCCTAGAATCAGCTATCCTATTCCCATCTTCAACACAATATAACAAAGGGACCAATAAACTGTAAGAGTTCAATATCCATAATTATCCCCCTTCAGTGCTCCTGGATTCACAGCCTGCACCTATAATAAACACAGGGTCATCCAAATGTAATGCCAGGGAAAATGTGCAGTACATCCCTCCACACATAAACCTGGTAGAATGATTAATTGTAACCCCAGGAGGTCCGAGGGGGTCTCCATAGTTCTGGGTCCATAGTCAGTAGGAAGGAGGCTAGCCCCCAGGCTCCTCCAACAGCACCAGTGACGGTTCAGTCCGTCACAGCCTTTAAAAACAATAACTGAGCAAACTTGATTACCGAATCCACATCCAGCTTTTAAAAAACAACATTATAGTGCATATATATTATTAAAAAAAAACCCAAAAATATTCAAGTGAGTATGTGCACAGTCTTTAAACACTTTTACTAAATACCAATCCCCCAACCCCCTGCTTTTTTTTATTTTGTGTTTTTTTTCCCCCAGCCAAAAGCTCCAAGCCCTTACCATGCCTGCTCTTAAGCAGATTTAATCTTAAAAATTGAAAATGGAGTAAAGACTCACTTTAAAATGCAATCCCACTCAAATTAAGAATGTGGGGATTTAGTTAATCGATTTTCTGAATGTAAACTACAGTCAAATCCTTGTTCACAATTCCTCAGTCTGTGATGCTGAAAAGATTCATAAGTTACCTGTGGGACCCAAAGATGACATAAAGGCTGAAAAAAACCACAATAAAGTACCTGACTTCAATTAATTCAAACAAAAGAGATGCTTATAGCACAGTGAGAGTACCAAAGTTGTCAGTAGAATACAAGTATCATTGTATTGCTTTTATGAAAGCATATGTCTGTGCCATTGAATAGTTTGCAAGTTTACTACAACAGCCCTCCTTAGAACACCCTCCAGGTGTTGCCTTATTATAAGATTAATTTTATCTTCCCTGTTATTAATATTTTAGCTGGTCTAATGAGAATTTACTTGATTGAGTCATCTAGGCAAAGGACTTTAATCCAAAACATAGATGCTGACCATGAATAATTCCTGAACAAATGGTGCCTGCCTTCTGGGGAGGAAGGAAGACAAAGACATTCTCTAGGGTAATGCTATGAACACTTTGAGAAGCAATACTTGTAATTGTTACACTTAGCCAGTACTTTGCCTGCATACAGAAAACATCGCAAAATACATGTAATGCTAGGTCTGCTTTGAAAAACATGTTTTCCTAAGATCAGCAGAACAGAAATCATAGAAGTTACAAAGCTACAACAGTATAACCCCAATGATATTCTCTGAAAACAAAGAGGATAAGGACACCTCAGGTCTCATACCTAGTTTATATCATTGTCAGCATTCAAATGCATTTCTTGTGTAACTTTTTGCTCAAAAGGTGATACTTTGCTTTTTGATCTCAAGAGATTTTGAAAACTGTTAGCAGAATGATATTACTTGTTTTATCTCTTCTGCAGTCACAGAAACAGACTAGACACTGAGAGCAAAGTATTTAACACTGTCTAAATTGGTTTAGAAAAATGAACAGTGTAACATAATGTATAACTTAATGGAGCAGATCCACCATTTCTATGTAGGTCTTTTACATAGGGAGATGCCTTTGTGTACATAAATAATACACAGTGTTAAAACATCCATGGTCTGGTTAGCAGTGCTGCCATCAAAAGAGACAGACGGAAAATGGAGAAGCTATGCACATGTGTCATAACAAATGTCTGGGGATTTTGTAAACATATAATTTTCATTCACTGGTTCGCGTTATTATGGACAAAATATTGCATTTCACTTGTAATGTTATTTACAAAAATTACAGTTTTCAGTGATAAGTATTTAAATCCTTTGTAATACTAATAGCTGTTTTTCTATACATGCAAAATACTCTGGGACAGATCTGTTTGAGAAAATTGGGGTGTTATTCAATGCTACACGGGCACCTGCTCTTTCCCTCTGCTTCCTTATAAGTAGCCCTTGGTATTCAGGGACGCATTATGCTGATCAGACTGGGCACTGAGGTTCTGCACCAGGCACCACATAAAGATAAATTAAAGTATGGAGGGAAAAAAGGTGAAGGAAATAGACAGCTTTCTGCATTAAGCTTCTCTGATGAAGAATAATAGATGCTTAGCTGAGGCTATCCCCACAGCCGGCTGAGTAACACATAGGAGTGTCATGGCTGTAAATGCTGTGTGCATTGAAGTGCATGGTGCTTTGTTTATTGAACTCAGTGGCATAACAACCACCACAGCAGTCGCTTTGGGGCCCAGGGCAGGGGGGAGCTCGGTCAGGAGGCGGGGAGCCGGCTGTGGAGGAGAAGCCCAGCAGCGGCGGAGGAAGGAGGCCGCGCCTGGCAGCAGTGGAGGAACAAGAGGCCAGGGCCCAGCAGCAGTGGAGGAGCATGAAGCCGGGCGGCGGAGGTGGGGGAGTAGGAGGCTGGGAGGTGCAGTAGGCCGGGAGGTGGAGGAGGCCGGGACCCAGCAGTGGGCGGCTGACAGGTAGGAGGAGTGCAGTGTGCATGGAAAGGAACCAACCCATGTGAGACACTGCAGAGCCCACCATAGAGGGTTTTAGGTGGGCTATGCAGGGTCTCTGGTATGTGCAGCGTCTCAAGTGGGCTCTCAGGTGGTCTCTGTGGGGTTTCAGATGGGCTCTGCGGGGTGTAAAATGGGCTCTGTGGGGTCACTCTCAGTTGGGCTGTGCAGAATCTTTGGTGGGTGCTGTGGGGTCTCAGGTGGGCTGTGCGGGGTCTCAGGTGCGCTCTGTGTGGTCTTATGTGGGCTCTACAGGGTGTCAGATGGGCTCTGCAGCATCTCTGGTGGGCTGTGCGGGGTCCCTAGTATGTGCGGGTCTCAGGTGAGCTCTGTCTGGTCTTATGTGGGCTCTGCATGGTGTCAGAAGGGCTCTGCAGGGTCTCTGGTGGGCTGTGTGGGGTCTATGGTGGGCTCTGCAGCGGTGAGTGGCAGAGTGATCTCTTCTTCGGCTCCGATGTCAGAGCCAGCAGGAGCAGAGCTGAAGAGAAGGAGACAAGCACGGCGCAGGCACAGGAACGTATTCTGGAGGTTAGTACTTTCCCCCCCCCTTTTTTTGGGGTGGGGGCATTTTGGGGGGACCCATACAAAATTATGCTATGGGGCCCTGTGATTTCTAGTTATACCCATTATGGTTCTGTGTTTATTGGGACGCATGGTCATGTTTGATTTGGGAAGCATTATGCTATGTGCACTGGAGTGCATGGTGCCATAAGTATAAGAGTGCATGGTGTTGAGTATTTTGGTGCATCATACTGTGTATTTTGGGGAGCATGGTGCTGTGAATATTTGGGTACACAGTGCTGAGTGTATTGTTGTGCATGATCCTAAGTATTAGGATCCATAGTGATGTGTGTATTGGGTGCATGGTATTGTAAGTATTTGGGTGCATGATGATGTGTGTACTGAGATGCAAGTTGCTGTGTTTTGAAGTGCATAGTCCTGTGAGTATTTGTGTGCATAATGCTGTGTGTATTGGGCTGCATGGTGCTGTGTGCGTTTGTGTGCATGGTGCTATATTTATTGAGGTTGCATAGTACTGTGTGCATTGGGTGCATGGTGTTGTGAGTATTGGGTGCAAAATGTGTTGTGTATTTGGGTACATGGTGTGATGTGTATTGAGGTCATATGGTGCTGTGTGCATTCGGTGCATTGTGTTGTCAATATTGGGTTGCATGTTGTTGTATGTACGAGGATGAGCCAAAACTTCTGTTGGCCGCACTGTCTTATCAGCACTTTCTGTTCAACACTACTGTCTCCCCAGTCACTGCTGTGCAGGTGTGAACGTGTTGCCTCCGTTCATTTGTAACTGCGGTATGAGAAAAAATGGATGCCCCACTTGTGATTTGCATGAAAGAAGAGCAGCCTGCAGTGATTAGTTTTTTTTGTGGTCTATGTTTGGTGCTTTGTGTATTGGAGTGCATGGTTCTGTGAGTATTATGGTGCATTGTGTTGTGTATATTGCAGTGTATGGTAATGTGTGTATTGTGGTGCAAGTTGTTATACTTGGATGTATGGTGCTGTATGTATTGGGTACATGATGATGTTTGTATTGGGTGCATGGTGATGTGAGTATTGGGATGCATAGTGGTGTGCTTTTGGTACATGGTGTTGTGAGTACTGGGGTGCAAGATGATGTGTTTTTATTGGGTGCATGGTGATGTGTGTATTAGTGCATATGGTTGTGGGTATATGAATGCATAGTACTGTGTGTTTTGGGTACATAGTGCTGTGAGTATTGGGGTGCATGATGCTATGTGCATTGGGGTGCATGGTGTTGTGAGTATTACGGATGTATGGTGTGAGGTATCAAGTGCATTGTACAGTGTAACATTTATGGCTTACCCATAAGGCCTAGTTTACATGGAGGCAAAAGAGGTGCCCATTTTTCAATTCGTTCACCCACTCCTGAAGAGTTGTCTTCACTGCATTATTGCTACCAGGCATATTGCAATGTTACTAGTACAGGCCCAAAAAATGAAAAAAATGAGCAATTCCTAAAGTTCTACTGACTGTGTGGGCTGCTCCACTGCATTATTAGTTAATTCTATAGCATCCTACAAATCACCTTTTCTTATTTTAGCTTGCATATGGCAATTCTTGCTATACGAACATTATAGCCTTTCTTGAAAACATCTGGAATGTTCAATTTTCGTACCACAGAAGTGTGCAGAGGATGCTAAACCAGCTTCTTAGGCCTCATCTAGGTTCTCTTAGACCTGGCAGGAAATGCACCGGAGTCAGCTGCAGTAGTTCCCCAAGTTTATGATTATCTCTCTCTCTCTCTCTTTATACAGTATATCTATCTATATATATAGATAGATATACTGTATATATGTTTGTGTGTTTGTACTGGATTTAAAATAGCGCCCACAGAAACAGCAACATTCCATCCACATTTCATCCACTGGAGAATGAAAGGTAATCAACAGGCAGCCACATTCTGCCTATGGCAAAATGTTGCAAATGACATTTGGGAAGCCACACTGCACTGTCATCATCCTGACCTAATGCATTTTAGGAAATTGCTTAGTACCCTAAATTTTTAAGACTTAGTAGATACTTGTCAAGGGTCAGAACTGCCTGCCAATCACCCTATTTTAGCCACCCATGTTGTCACAGTTGCTGTCTTTATAACCATCATATGTCACTATCTGCAGCTGTTCATGTTGCAACTGAGTCACTGCAGAATCAGCCTATCATCATTTGCGGGGTGCTAGGGTATACTGGGCAGTTCCTCAGACCCTGCACCTCTGCCCTCTCGGCCTACATTCACCTGGAGACACAGGCAGTGGCGGACCTAAGGAACAAAGGGCCTTGGTGCAAGATTTTTTTGCCCCCACCCAAAAAAAAAACCACGAACCCCCCAATCCACACCCCCTGAAGCAACCACAAAAAAATCACAGCGCTTGGCTGGCTGTCACACTTTTTCTCCACCCCACTGGGACACAGAGCAGCACCCAGCGGGGAGGAAAGAAAGCAGGGCTGCGCCACTGTATTAGCAGAAAAATGGCACTTTCGGCATTTAGCCAAAAGTGCAATTTTCGGCCGATATGTTTTGGCGGCCGATATATCGGTGCATCCCTAATATTTACAGTAATGCAGAATGGCACAGGCTATAGAGGACTACACATCCGAGCAATACTTTATACAACAATAGCATTTCTGTATAAAGTACTGCTGAGATTTGTAATCCTCTATAGAGGGTGCCATTCTGCATTGCTGCAATGCAGAATGGCACCTGCTATAGAGCACTACAAATACCAACAGTACTTTATGCAACAGCTACAAATAATAATTATTTTAATGAATTATTTACCTTCACCTCTTCAGGCTGGTCTTCTGTCTTCAGCTGTTTCCTGTGTGTGTTCTGTTTGCTGGGTCCTCACAGCTGTCCAAGGCCCCATTATGTGCCTGCAGGGCCATCTTCAGTTGCTCCTTGTTCCGTGGCTCCCTCCTCACAGCGGCCGGCGGGCCGCATAAGGGACCCCCAGGCTGAGGCCCCGGTGCGGCCACACCAGCTGCACCGGCAGTAGTTCCGCCACTGTACACAGAGTCTACAACCTCCGTACCTCCGTGTGAATCCAACCAAAGTTGTGTTTATTTTATCCATTTTTTCTGAAATGAGGTCTACGAGGCCAGAAAAAAAACCAGGCACTAATATCAGACAGAGTCATAATTTATGTGCATTTCAAGCTACTCATGTGCCATACTAATGTATGGTTCATTTTCAATCAAATGTACCTTTCTCAAAAGAAAACTATTCTTTATGCCTATAGTTTTATGATTATCACAACAAATCACACACAAATCCCAATTTCCGTTTCCATAGCAATAGAAAATGAACACATGATCCTTTAATACAACCTTGTAAATTAAAACGTAACCACGCTCTTCTATAAAACACCTGGGGAAAGAGGAATATCTTTGAAAATGTCTGTAGCTTGTATCTGAGAAATTTAAAGCTGAAGTTTATTCTGCTTATATTTTTCCTTCCCTGGTTCCTCCTTTACTTCTCATCAGCATGTTAATGATTTTTGTTAAAATAAGCCTTTCCGTTTGGGTCTCCATGCTTCTCTATGCAATGGAGGCAGGTCATGGCTGGTGGTAGAGGCTGACAGGGTGCTGAATATAGCTTACTCTTCCTCAGTGCTCCTCTCAAGTGTCCTCAGCCCTGTTTAAGCAGTGAGCTGGCACTTGGCAGGAGTTGTGCAAATATCATAATGTCTTGATGAGTGAATTTCTAGACAGGTTACATTAGCATGCAGACTGCATAAGGTATTCCCCACGTGTCATTCTGAATCTCCATGAGTGAAAGAACTGAAATCCAGCAATGAAAGGGGCTGCCCAGGAACAGTCAGGTTAGGGAGGCGAAAGCCTGATGATACTGGACATCCTCTAGCCAGTAAATGAGGTGGACTCTATCTGACTCGCTGGAGCTTCTAATGCACACTGTGAGTAGTTCACAGCTTGCAGTGACATCACAGAAAGCAATTTTGGTACAGGAGTCTGTACAACTATGCAAGAGTGAAGGCAAGGCTAGAGTTCAGCTTTAATGTAGAAGTTTGCATAGATTTATGTTCTCTTTGTGAAGAAATATGTGCTTCTGTGCACAGTGGATATTTATTTGCATACATAAATCTGCCATAAAATAAACCTATAACATTGGATATGTTTGCCACAAGAGATGAGCAAACTTCTTCAAAACCTGCTCTACCAATGATTTGCCTATTTAATCTTTGTGATTCTTCTCTTCGCATGAAAATCCACAGCGATTTGCAACATTTTACACTATGGGCTAATATAAGGTTATTTTTTTTGAATAACAGTATTTTATCATTTTTGCCTGAAAGTCAAAATGTATACATGTTATTTTTTTATACTAATAATTGGTTATTAAAATATAATATGTGCTATAGAACAAGTTACTTTTGTGTAAGGAAACACCAACTAAATTCAACTAACTAACTAATGCAGCTTAAAGTGATAGTCTGTTTTTGACCTATTTCAAATGCTGATGAAATTACTTACCATTGATGCTGCTCCCTGATCTTTAAAAGTTTTAGTTTTCTGCTTAATCAGCTGGTCCCCTGAGACCTGGCCCTGATATCATGTTTTAGGGTGGCTCCTTTCCCTTGCAGGGTCCCATAGATCCACCCTTGTGTGTGCTAGTAAGCTGAGTGTGTCTTCACAAACACACAGGCATAGCAAGACACTCCCCTCCCCCCTGCTCCTTCCTCCTCCCTCCTCTTAGCTAGTAGATGAACAGCTGCTGGAGACTGTGCTGTCCCTTGCGATCCTGTACTGGGCAGGAAGTACAGGTGAAGAAGCGCTAAGAGAGTTGGAGTCAACTGGATGGAAACATGATGACTATAAGTGTTTGGGGAAAAAAATTGAAGAAATACTTTGCAGGGCAATGTATATTTGTTTGATCTGGATTCATTTTTGAAAAAAAGATTGTCAGGGTTATTCACAAAAGGGTGAAGAGTTTGGAGAAGGCAGGAGAAGTGAACAATCTAGGACAACATAGCTGAACTGGAAAGTGAGCTGAATTCGAGAATTTTTCCAAATCAGCTATGTTGTCCTAGATTGTTCACTTCTCCTGCCTTCTCCAAACTCTTCACCCTTTCGTGAATAACCCTGTGAGAGTTTATTACGACATTAAGACCACATGATTGGGAGAATAAAGATGCACAATCCCCACTGTCACAGGAATATTTATTTTCACTGTGAGCTAACGGTTTGAAATCATATTTTAAGATTTCCGCGCTTTAACGTTTTTGGGGGAAACATTTTTTTATATCAATTGATACTTGTTAGAAGTTTGGTAAAACAACAATGCAGCATCCTTTTGCCAGCAAAAATATATTTATATATTTGTAAATCTTACGAAACATCATGCTATAAAGTTAGAGTATTTGACTGACATGAACATTGAAGATTGCTGAGCAAATAACGCTACAATGTTATTTTTCTGTCACTGTACTCTGAAAGTCAGAATATAAACATGTAGAATGGAATCTTTTTGTATTATGTTGTTTACAGCATATAGCTAGTTGCTGGCAGCAACAAAAGCAAGTGTTTAGATGACTGATTCCTCAGTTCTTAAGCTTGAAGAAACACACAGGGGTATATTAAAGTCATATTAAAGTCAAAAGGTTTTTAGGCTATTTCAAATGACTAAATCACCTACAATGGATACTACTTTTTGATGTGTAAAGTTTTAGCTTCATGCAGAATCAGCTGACACTGATATTCTGAATCACTGTCCCTGATATCATGTTTTAGGGTGGCTCCTTTCCCTTACGCTGTCCTATGGAATCACCCTTGTGTGCGCTAGTAAGCTGTGTCTGTCTCCACAAACACATAGTTACAGCAAGACAGCCACTCTCCTGCTTTATGCTCCTTCTTCCTCCCTCCATCCTTCTCCAAGCTAGTAGATGGACAGCTACTGAAGACTGCTTTGTCCATTGTGCTCTTGTACAAGACAGGACGTTCAGTGATGCAGAGCTCAGAGAGTTGGAACCAGCTGTTCTGAAACATGATGACTGTAAAAGGTTGGGCAACATTTTAAAGAAATACTTTGCTAGGCAATATATATTTTGTTTGATCAGAATTCATTATTGAAAAAAGTTTAAGAGTTTAATACTACTTATAAAGAGTGCCTGAGAAAAACTTTGTCTCAACTGAAGCACACCCAATCAGATTAACATTTTTCTTTTTTAAATTTCCTCATTTCCTCTACAGAGGACAAGCAGGAAGCTGGCCCTGAGTTTCATAATACTGGTTTAATATCTTCCACTTTCATTAACTTAAAAATGTTGTAACTAACAGATTGTGACGTATCCCTTAGGCCCCATTCACACTAAGCGATATACCTTACAAGCGGATCCGCGCGGCCGTGATAGCGCAACTGTTCGGGGCGACATTCCAGAGACAATAGCGCGACCTTCACCGCCGGGCTGCATTCAAAAATAGCAAAATTGCGCGACCTCCATGGGAAAAAGGGTCCTGCTGACGCGACAGCGATGAACAACGAGCGACGGGCGACATAGAGCTGTACATTAGAATAGCTCCATTGAATAACATTGGCCGGCGACTTCTCGCAATGTGAATGGGGCCTTACGCATGTTAGTCTTTGCCGGTTATAGTGGTGATGTAAAGAGCCCTGAGCCACTAAGAACTTAGAAGAAGAGTCAGCCAGTCAGCCTATAATGAGCAATACTAATTACCAAATACAATGTGACTGAGATGATAGATCATAGATGTAGCGAACATTACAATTAAGTTTGTTCTCTGTGAATGTGATAGGACAAACAACATGAGTGAGAGTAGCCTACAATGCACCTTGTTAATGTAAAACACTGTCTGTAGGCAGCACAGTGGCTTAGTGGTTAGCACTTCTGCCTTGCAGCACTGGGGGTCTCTGCTTCACATTCTGCTCAGGACAAGGAGTTTGCATGTGCTCCCCGTGCTTGTGTGGGTTTCCTCCCACACTCCAAAGACATGCTGGAAAGTTAATTGGCTCCAGTCTAAATTCTAGTATATGTGTGTATGTGAGAGAGGGACCTTCCTTGGACTGATGTGAATGTGCAGTATGTAAGGTGCTGCGTAAATTGTTGGCACTATTTTAATACCCATAATAAATAATTATAACACTAACCCATTTATTTTTTGGGGTGTGCGAGCACAGGCCACCATGGCAACAGGGGTGCCAACACAGCTCAGCCTCTGTGCAGCAGGGAGTTGAGGACCTGATTCCCTTTATCCGGTATGAGCAGAGGCAGCAGGGATCCAAGGAGATATGGAAGCCGGTGGGGGGTGGGGGGAATGGAGAGCGGAGGAGGGAACGGCTTGCCAGGATTTTCCTGCACCATTTATAGGGTTGCCCCATTGGTGCTTAGCCACGCTTTAATGTATGCACATATACAAGAATGCAACCATGATTGTGCACAAAGGCTTATGTTTAATTAGTTTACAGATATAGATTTGTGCATTGATGTGAGACGATCCACCTCATCAGAGTATAGATTTATGCTTGATGTAATAAAAGGCAGGGAACTCAAGTCTCCCTGATGTTCAGGGAGTCTCCCTCTTTTGGACAGCAGCTCCCTGATGTCCGTGAGAGAGGCATTTTCTCCCTGAAAGGTTTATGCAGGTTGGGATGTCTGAAAAGGTTTCCCTGTAACAAATGGGCAGCAATCTGTAGTCAGGGCCGCTGATAGGGGTGTACAGCCAGCCCTTTTGTACTGGGCCTCGGCCCCATCGGGTCAGCAAGGGAGCAAGGGGCTCAGCTTGAGACAGTGGTGCTCAGGCTCCTCCCCTGTAGCTGTCATGGCATATGCTGCTGCATACAGGTCCACCTAACTTGCTGCCTGAGCCTCATTTGACAGCCTACCTAACTGATGCTTGAGATGCACCAGTAAGTTAGGCTGTCACTAGAGGCTAAGGCAGCGAGTTAGGTGGACCTGCACACTGAACATTCAATTTAGTGAGCCAGCATAGAAGGAGAATGGGGCGGAGATGTGGGTGGAGTTATCGGTGATGGCCGGGAGGAGCGGTAGGTGGTCTTATCGAGGTAATGAGTAGGAGAGCTGCAGATATGGGAGCTCTGAACTTAAGGTGTCCTGGTTGCAGACACCTTGAGAACTCTGAGGGTCTATACACACCAATGCAGTTCAACGCACCTACTATGCGTTACAGTGTGGCAGGTGCATTGCATTGACATCCATTTAAATTAACCCAAATGCACCTCCTGGCCACAGTGTGCTCAGCCAGACTGCAATGAGCAGTCCTGCAATACCATGCATTCTGGTGCGGGGGGGGGGGGGGG
>NW_017306909.1:33601-50683 GCF_000935625.1 Nanorana parkeri
CTGGCAGCAGTCGGTGGGGGGGGGGGGGGGGAGTAGTGCATGTGCAAAAAAGGGGTGCCATTCATTCTCAATGCACTTTTGAGATGGATGTGTGTTTCAGCATTTGCTATGCTAAAGAATGGTGTGCAAACTATTTTTTGGCAGTGAACCACAACGTATGCCAATCTGAATGTGATATTCAGAATAAATGGCACCACATCACACCCACACATTTACATTGTTATCCACAAAAGGGTGAAGAGTTTGGAGAAGGCAGAAGAAGTGAACAATCTAGCACAACATAGTTGATTTGGAAAAATTCTCCAATTCAGCTCACTTTCCAGCTCAGCTATTTTGGCCTAGATTGTTCACTTCTCCTGCCTTTTTCAAACTCTTCACCCTTTTGTGAATAAACCTGTTAATGTTCATTGTTCAGTGTTGCAGTAAAGTGTGCAATAACGCCGGGGGGCTGTCGAGGGGAAGCCCTGTCAGGTGGGCTGTACAGGACCCCATGATTTCTAACAGTGTCCCTGGCTGTAGTACCCCTGGATTCTTCCAGTGTACAGAGGGTCATTCTAAAGCAGGCCATACACCTATAGATTTTTGATCGGAAATTTTCGTTGCTGCCAAGAACCCTCATTCGATTTTAGCTGAAATAGCCCATCATGCACAGAACAATGGCGATTTCGATAATCCTAAGTTAGCAATACCAACTCACTGAATTTTGTCGATCCACAGAACGGATTTTAATTTGCGCATGTACAATGTTCTTGCTGCAATTTGTTTTTTTTGTACAAAAATGCCACTAATCCATTGATTTTTGTTCGCTACTAAAAAGGTTTTCCAGCCTCACCCATCAAGAAAATTAAAGTGGGATTACAGTAAAAAAAATCCTTGGCGTCCCATCAACTGTTCCATTATCGTTCGACAAAATTCGGTGAGTTGGTATTGCTAATGAATGATTGTACTGACATTGGTCTGTGCATGATGGGCTATTTGAGCTAGAATTGAACGAGGGTTCTTGGAAGCAACGAAAATTTCCGATCCAAAATCTATAGGTGTATGGCCAGCTTTAAGCTATAGTTCAAGCAACAATCTCCACGACTGCTCCAAGACTGCTGGTTAGGCTTTAAAGGACTGTGGGAGTAGCAAGGGGTAATACCTTTCTTTCTTATGTATTGCATTTAGCTAATGAAGTTATTAAATTGGATCTAGTGTACATTTTAGAGATATATAATAGCCTAAAAAAAAAAACAATAAGATGAAATCAGGAAAAAAAGATTGCATAACGATATGCGAAACATTGTTTCCTTTGTGATGTACAGATTAAATGTAACATTCGCAGCGTGACTATTGCAGACTGATATAATGTAAACAGACAGTGATACCTAAGAGAGATGTGACTTGTTTTTTTCATTGTTTGCAAACCAGTTCCGCTATTGGTCTGTCAGTCTCAGTGAGACATACAGTAAACAGGGGCTACACTGCTCAAGAACTGGTATTTGGCACAATTAATTAATTTCAGGGATGAACATTCTCTTCATTACCATGACCATAACAGCCTGTAGATATAGTGTAAATCATGTATCCAATATAAATAATCGTGTAATACATTATTGGATTTGGTTCATTTTGATGACTTAAGTGGTACATCCAGGGAAATTAAATTAACCCTAAAACTAATAATTGAGTGGTAAACATTTTAGCTACAAAATTATTTCAGATTCCATGCTGTAACTTCAAAGAGTTACATTCACGCCTGCACTGTGCAATAGAATAACAGCCGTACGGACTAATCCGCCTGACAGAACTTTTGCACAGCCTACAGTTTTCTGTGCTGTGTTACAGTCTAGTCGACTGCTTGTTTCAGTTCTACAGATGAAGGTTACTATACCACTAATACTAGGTCACCTCACAGGAACCCTGCCCAGATTGCCCCAACTGTCTCCAATCACTATGACTGACTATTGCCTCCCAGTTTGTTCAGAAGGACAAAGCAGTTTGTTGTAAATTTTCATGTTATCCTCCATATTCACTGTCTGGCCAAAAAAAAGTCACACAATCGAATATTTTGTTGGACTGCCTTTAGCTTTGATTGTGGCATGCATTCGCCGTGGCATCGTTTCGATAAGCTTATGCAATGTCACAACATTTATTTCCATCCAGATTTGCATTCATTTTTTACTAAGATCTTGCAGTGATGATGTGAGAGTCAAACCACTGCGTAAAGTCTTTTCAATGGGGTTATGGTCTGGACAGTGGTGGCCAATCCATGTGTGACAATGAGGTCTCATGCTCCCTGAACCACACTTTCACAATTTGAGCCCAATTAATCCTGGGATTGTCATCTTAGTATATGCCCATGTCATCAGGGAAGAAAAAATCCATTGATGGAAAAACCTGGCCATTCAGTATATTCAGGCAGGCAGCTGACCTTATTTTTTGGGGACATAACAGTGCTGAACCTATACCTGACCGACTGAAGCAACCCCGCATCATAACACTGCACGAAATCCAGGTAGTGACTTTTTGGGGGGGCCAGTCAGTGTAACTTTATAATCTATAAAGAGAAATATACTTTACAATGTTTCAAGTGTTTTATTGAGCATGCTGAACAAAAGACCTTAAAAACCTTCTAGAATGCATTTATATTTCAAGTAATTAAATGAGAACGTCATCCAATACCACTCATTTTATTATCTGTAGTAGATAAGTAGCACCTGACATGCAGCTAAATTCACTAATGGAGCCTTAAAATGAAGATCTGCTACATTACCATCTCCCGATTGCTGGATTTCAAAGCCCTACTCTGGTTACAATAAAATTACCAGAGTACTTTCTTTACCCAATAAATCATCTTTTTTACATTTCTGGGAAAGTATATCTCCCGCTGTACTTCTTGGCCACTCAAATGGAAGCACTGCAGGTCTGATAGACCCCAGTGCTGAGGTTGCATTTCTGCCTGTCTCTCCTTCTTACCACAAAACAGAGCATGGGGCTGTGTGTTTTGTGAATGGTAAGGAAGAGAGGGAGTTAGAGACACAGGGGTTGATTTACTAACCTCACAAACACGCCATGCATAAACACGCCGATTGCGCGCGCGCTTGCGCGTATACGCTTGGCGCGGAAACGTATGCAGGTTATACAGATGCTTGATAAATACTACCAACGCGCGCGCATGGCGCGTTAAAATGCAGAGGATTCCATAGGGATGTGCAACAACCAACAGCAAACGGAAGCCCAACACTGAGGTATATCAGACCTGCAGCACTTCCTATAGAGTGGCCTGGGGGTACAGCAGGAGCAGATGTAAAATTTAGATGTAGATGAGGCCAGGGTTTTACTGCTTGTGGTGGCTGAGGGGCACAATCACTGTAGAACAATTACACAGTGCATATTATTACAGCTCTTTGCATCAGAATGAATAGGCCATGTGCATTTATTCCACAATCCAAAGCTAAATACATTTCAGAAGGAGTTCATAAAATGGTATATAAGGAGTAGGCAACCTTGGGCCTCCAGCTGTTGTGGAACTACAAGTCTCATGAGCCAAGGCATGACTTCTAGAGGCAGAATGGGATTTGTGTTTTCACCACTGTTGGAATGCAGAGGTTGTCTACCTCTGTGGTATATGTATAGATCAATACATACAGCACAGGAATCTATAAATCATGCCATTAATCTTTTTATTTTTTTGTGAAGCGTTCACAGTTTACATTCAATGAACAATCCAACAGCAGGAATAACTGGCACGTTTGCATGATGTATTGATATGTTAATTTTGCTATTGTTTGTAGATAACAATCTATTCCTAATATATGTTGCTGAGGTGCCAATGCGCTGAGACATGAACAAATACTTTTTTCTTATAACTAATCAAAAGTTTAAAAATAAATGTGTCCTCACCTGTCCACCCATTTTAAACCTGTAGTGCTCTTATTGTGCCGCTGTGCCTGCCAGAATAATATAAATAGGATGCCATGATGGAAGCAGTAAGCTCATCTGAAATTATCTTGCAGCTCTGGCTTGCAGGCAACATTTACAATGAAATTTTGATAGATTGAAAACAGCCTCTGAAAAGCCTCTGGAAGTCCCAGCACGAAGCCACCAGTGGCCAGTTATTGATCCTTTTGCTTACAGGAGGTTTAGCATTTATCTTCCAAGTAATGTAATTGTCAAGCTTCTATCTCTAATAAAACACTGTCAATGTAAAAAGATTATTTACTAAAGGGCACTATTAGGGGCCAGCTAAGTGACCATCCTGGGCACTCTCCAGCTTAGCAGTGGGCCACATGCTTGCCCTCTGCCTTACTATTTTCTGTTAGGAACATATTAGGCTACAGATAGCATTTCTCTGTTATGTCAACTATATCTGTAATAGGGAAAAAAAGCACTTGTAAATTCTCAGTGGAGTTACAGTAGCTGAAGCATTTAATTAAAAGAGAGGTGGATGGATTAATAGAAAGCTTGGGATTGGATACTTTAATTAAATCCAGGGCTGCAGGCTTTATTCATGATGTTTCCTTATTATCTTAGAATCGTTATAACCTGTATAATAACCACACCAGCCTCATTTATGTGTCTCCATACAGATAACACTAAGTAAGCAGTATGAAGGAATCTCTGCACCTAACATTGTGCAAGAAAAACTACAGGGAGGCAGCATTACGGCCATGCTCCTATGGATCAATGCTTGTGTTAACATCAGAGTCACTGCTAAACAATGAAATGGTATCAGTAATGTCAGCAGCAAACTTTTTTTAGTGGTATTACACTGGACTCACACATTAAAATCTGATTTTGCATGTACTATACAATCTCCTTTAGATTTATTTATTATTGGTATTTATATAGCGCCGACAATTTGTACGCATCGTTTTACACAATGAACATTTACATCAATCATGTAGTGTGGGAAGCCTATCTACAATTCATTTAATTTATATCCACTCACATCATACCTGTTGGTAAATCTAAGGGAGATTGTGCAATCAGGTTATTACATGAATGCAGAAGTAAAGTTGCAAATATAAAAAAAGCCTCTTCTGCCAAAAAAATTATTCCTCTCTCCCACAGTGTACACACTCAGCCCATTCACAGCATCTCTAAGATGCCGTGACTGACCCTGATGCCAGGGACAATGTAATTCCTGTGCGCATGTGCAGGAGATACATCGTCAATGGCCACCCAATGGCCGAAGAGAATGCCTGAGAACCCGGACGTGGCGGTGGCGGAGCTGGCGGTGGCAGGGGACAGAGTGGGGGATTGAAAATCCACCAGCACTGGAGAAGGGCAAACTTGTAAAGTAAGTGCACTATAGTGTGTAAGTATGCTGTGAATATTTGCACATTAGGGCAAAAACACGCCCTTCACACAGTGGTAAACGTCTGCTTTAAAGTGGTATTAAATGCTAGGTGTTTTTTACCCTAATAAATTTGTTCTGTAATTTCTAGAATATTTGATTATAAGTACATAGTCGTGCAGAGGGGAAATTTCTCCTATAATTCACAAACTCGCACATCATAATCTAAGTGGCTAATTTATTTATTTTTGCAAATCTTTTTTCCCATTTATTTTGTCAGCACACTTTTTTGTTTACTGTTTATAGAACACTGCAAATTACTCTCTATATACCATATTGTGCTGGCTTTTCTTCCATGCTAAACTAATTGACATGTCCAGCACCCCACTCTGCAGACTGACAGTCCTTTTAAGATCAGCCCATAACTGATACACACATCCTACAGCCCACTCCGATAGACACATCTTACTCACAGTAGCCATATTGTACTTCAGTGCTATGCTGGAGCATCTTCTCTAAATCTCAGCATTCTTCTGCAGACTACAAAGGAACACCCATCTATGCAGATGAGGAGACTGGGAGGTGTCTGTAGTCAAATCAAAAGAATAGTAATGGGTGAAAATGATGCTCCTCCATAGATAACGTGCAGTGAGTGTTGTCACGGAAGTAGCAGAACTGGCAGGTTTGTTTTTGGGTTTAAATGCATTTTATCTCAGCAGCAGTGAAAAAGGGTCCAATGCTAATGGCAATGTTACACCATACATACAAATATCACATGGCTAATGCTGTCCAAACTGGTCCAAAAAGAGATTATTATTGGCTCATGCATATTGTTTTTTAGTAATTATATGCTCCTGTGTTCTCCTTCCTACAGCTGCCTGTGGCAACTTTCTTTTTACGCTTGCATTTCTTGTTCAGAGTTTTGTTTTGTTTTTTTATTTATTATTAAGCTTCTGTCTCAAGTTGTTTACTTGATAAGGGTACCTATATTAATGGAACACACTCTCAGAAAGTGATAGATATCCAAAAAAAATAAAAATGTTGGTGGCCAGATAAGACAGGCGCTAGTACATTTGACTACTCTCTCTTGTTAGCATTATTCTTATTTCACGGGATGGTAGAGGATGGAGCACTGTACTAAGAAAGATTGATGGCACTTCAAAGAACATTTTGTACATTTACGAGTGTTTTTAAAGATAAATTGCTCCCGGCAACACTAGCAAAGAGATCAGAGAAAGTAGTGTACTTATTTAGAGGACAAGGTGTTTTAAAACCCAAGGTAAATCTTTCAAGCCATACTCTTCCCCTCACATTACTTCTAACTACATACAAATTTTGCATGGATACTATCCAATTAATAGCACCCATAAATGAATATAAAGCACATGGAAGAGCCAAAAGTTTGCAGAAGAGAATGCCTGTTTATTCATACCTAAAAAATTATAAAGTTAGCCATCTTTATATTCATGTTAGCAACATTTAAAATTTTCAAAATAATATAACTGTTCCAGAGTCCCTTAATAGCATATCTGTCATGATTCAAACAAAGTTTGGCTTAAAGTAGACCTTTCAGTAACTTTACAACCCTGCATGCATTAATTCCTGACATGTCATACTATTCATTGAAAGTAAAATTTTTCAGAAAAGCTGTACTTTTCATAATTTAAAAGCCGTCTTTGAGCTCCAATGAGAAACAAAACATTTTAGTATTGTTACAAATGTGGGGGGAAAATGAAGCACACCACAATGGGAATTTCTCAAGAATATGGAATTCAAAAAATATTAGAAAACAGAATCATGCATTGAGGCTGGCAACTGCAGAAATGTTAAAGACCCTAAAACTGATCATCCCTTTACACTTGTTAGCCCATGCATGAAAAAAAATGTCACCAAGCTTGACAGTCATCAACCTTGAAAGCTCCTCGAGGGCAGGGACTAATGTGAATATACAGTATGTAAAGCGCTGTGTAAATTGTTGGCACTATATAAATACCTGTCATAAATAAATAAATAATAACTTGAGGTCTCGGAAAAGAAGTCTGAGTAAGTAATAATAGATGACAGCTTCTAGTGATCGCTACCATTTAGCAAATGCACTGTGAATGCTTATGGCACTGAATGAGAAGAGACAGTAATTAGTTCCAAGCTATGCAGTTAGCTCTATGGTTTAGAAAAGGCATTGTGACTGAAGGCCGACAATGATGAGGGATTGTGAAATACTGTGACCAGTTGTTGTTCTGAACAGCATTGAGAAAAAGTGATTAACTTGAATGCACTTGAAAACTAGCTCTGTATACCAGAAATGCTTTTTCTACAAATGTTGAATCTGACGGCATATCCACTCTTGATTGTTTGTTAAAAAGAGTGCAAAGGTACAGCAGAGGATGAGAGGTTATGCAAGGCAGAATAAGAAAGACTGGAGAACATCACCAAGACAACTTATAATAGCGCAAATGACATGGTGTGAACTCTAAAAATTTCCAAACACCTACATCAAAGAAATAAGCATGACCTGATCTAAATCTCAATTTGTACAAATCAGAGTCTCTCTATTCATAGATAACAATTTAGATTTAACTTGGCATAAATTATATATATATATATTTAAAGCCTGGAACGTATCAGAAAATGCAATATTTGCCTTCCATACAGGATCATTGTTTTTGTTTAACAACTGTTGTCACAAGGCAGTATTAAATGCTCAACACTGAACACTAAACAGAAAACATGAATAAAATGTGAGAGGCAGCAATCAGTACAAATGAATACAACATTTGAAACCTCATCCTTTTGTACTAGTACATAAACACTGATGAGATCTGCAGAAAGTCATTAGCATAGTAAATGGATATTTTCTAATCATCTCTAGCTACAATGCAGTAAAAAGAAACCATCCACTCTGCCTGGCAGCAGGACCTTGCTTGTCCTTAATGTTTTGGCTGCAACTACCTGTCATTGCAGCACACAGATCACATTGTTCTATTCTTAGGTCTGTTCCCCTGAGATCACTAATTGTGGCTTCCTGCAAGCAGGATTATGATTTAACCCAATGGTGCTCAACTCCAGTCTTTAAGGCCCCCCAACAATGCATGTTACTTGATTCTTTTAACAGCATCACAGGTTTTCTAATTAGTGGGGGGTTTTAGGCTAACCCCAGTGCCATGTCTTTAACTTGGCTTCTGTCTAAATCAACCCTGTATGTAAGCATTAGGGATGGGCTGCATGTTCGAGTCGAACATAGCCTGTTCTAGCGTTCGCTGAACGCCGAACATTACGCGGTCTGTTCGACCGCGGAACATCCCACAATGCACTGCGCCATCTGAAACGGTACGTGTTCGGCTCATCCCTAGTAAGCATGTGAGATAGGGGCCTTAGATTGTAAGTTCCTCTAGGCCAGGCACTAATGTGCAATATGTAAAATGCTTCATAAATTGTTGGAGCTATATAAATGCCTGTAATACATAAGCATATTGTTTACATCTCTGCCCTAAAAATGCTGCAATTTACAGCATTGCATTGGTTTGCAACACAGAGAACACAACAGTGATAGTTTTTGGTGTGGAGGTATTCATAAAAAAACATGCAAAACAAAAAAATCGAATTCCCTATGTGCCCTGACCTCTAACTTCTACCTAACCTTTAAGCAGCCAGTAGCAATTAACCCCTAAAATTACCAAAATCAATTATCCTAAATCTAAACTTTGAACTTTAGCCTGGCACGAACATTTAGCCTTCAATGTAAACCCGTGTAGGGGAAAAAAATGGAGGATTCCATTGCCAAGCTTTGCACAAGCACATTGTAGTTGTCTAGCGTTTGTTCTGATCAAATGGCTTCAGTACTTTCTGAGTAAGGAACCTGAATAAGGTATTCAAACCAGGACTTTTGACTGCAGTCTGACTTCAACTGCTACATACTTGTTGCTGGTCAGTGACTCAAACAATTAAGAGTTAGATCATTAGAATAGAAACTAAAAATCTAGGAAGAGGTCTAAAATGGCAGTCCCCATAATATTTTTTTAATCAAATGTTATTGTTATCCTGACATTAACCTAACCCTTAACCAAACAATTATCTTCCTAAAACCTAACCTTAACCCTTAAACTTAACCACTTGTTAAGTGACACACTTGTTTGGCCCCTGAGCTAAACAAGAGAAATCATTAGATTCCCCCATCAACACTAAACAGCATGCATACAGGAATCCCTGCTGTTGGCTTATGTATTTATCAGCCACCGCTCCCATGGCTGTAGAATACCTGACCAGTGCCTGCATCCATTAGATGCAGGCACTGTTCAGCCAATGATTTTTCCCCTGTCTCCTTCATCAAAAGTTGACTGAAAAATCAACTTTTGGCAAACTGGGTGGTTGTCAGGACCGGGCCACTCCCTGCTCGAATTTTGTCTGATTCCTGCTAAAATGGATGAAAATCGAGCTGTGGGGTGGCCAGCTTAAGCCTTCACACTAAACTAACCCATGCAGATCCATAATTTCCATATACACAGACAAAGTATATCAATATATATTTATATTTACAACTGAAGACAAAACTTTTTTTTAGTTTTGGATAGAGCGGAGAGCAATTAGAACTCCTGTCAGGTTTTTATTGCAGTCTGTGACCCCATTAGGGAGATTCATTTAGTTTTGACTTCAGATCTACTTTTAAGGAATATAGCGGTGTCATCTCCCCACCTGCAGACTGCTAATTTGACAATGAAGGAGCAAAAACAAACTGATAAGTTCATCACCTCTGTTCACTCTCTCTCCTCCTGGCTCCTCTCTGTATATGTACATGCAGCAAAGCTTTTATTTAGCTCCCAGTGTAGCCTCTATCTTTTCAAGTCTGGGTGCTGATGTGTATGGGATGACAGGAGGCTGATATCGAGACAGATTCAGTTACTTACGCTAGTTGTATGTAAAAGCCCCTTTAAAATGTTTTTTCAGGCATACACACTTTCATTAAATGGTGGTTTATGTCTGCCTGAAGTGCAGCTTTATGCTTATTAACTTTGTGGCAAAGTAACACTTTGCTAATAAAATTTAAATATTGATGTCCTTCTTAAAGACGCATTAAGTACATTATTTTATTCTTCTTTTCTTTCTTTTGTTTCAGTACACAATGATTCAGTGAGGACATTTTGGTTGATTCTGCCGAATATGTATTTTTTGTTTCTCTATATTTTGTATAAATAAATCATTCTAAAATGTAATTTATTGATCATTTAAATAATCTTCAGATATACTGTGTTTATACCCTTCACAAACATTCCTTTACTCACATACTCAGGGTCATGCTGGTTTGATACTTAAAATGATACTAAACACAATAGTTAAATCTTAAAAATACATTCAAGTACCTGAACTATTAATAAAAATGTATCTTACTTGTGTATCACTCGGCTGTAGATCCTCAAATCATTTCTGAATTGATGCTGACTCTGTCCTTCCTTCTGGAGGGTGGCCTGTTTGTGTTGTAACATAGGCACCACTCCAAGCTCACTCTTGTGATGTACTACAATCTCATGTTTAGTTTACTATTTTGTATTGAGATTATAGTCCTTCACAGGAGTGAGCTTGGAGTGGTGGCTACTTTACAACACACACAGGGACCACAGGGAACAAAAGTAGCCCCCCTCTAGATGGAAGGACAGTATCAGCATAAATTCAGGGATGATTTGAGGGTCTACAGCTGAGTGATGCACAAATAAGTTTTTCCACAAATAACACATTTTTGTTAATAGTTAAGGTACATTTTTAAGATTTAGCTTCTGAGGTTAGGGTCACTTTAAGTATACCCATGACTGTTTTACAAAAAAGAGCTCATGACTTTGGTATGCTACATAGGACAATACGTGACAGATATATAGTACTGATAAATCTTCTGACCAACTTACACTGTAGAGGACAGAACGACATAATATATAGAGGGCATGTTCTTGTTCTGTATCAATGTGGTGAGTATCCTACTGACCTCTGATACCTAAGGAAAGCAATCTAGTGTCCTATATTAAATGAATACAAAGTGCTCTTCAAACCTGTCAAGTCATAGTACATTCTAGTTCTTTATACAGAACGCTGAAAACATTTAAGGTAGATATGAATCCAATCACTAAAATGTCATATATGTTCCTATGTTAATGATAATTCAAAGGTGTTTTCTTTTCTGCCATGAAAGTCCGGAAGCTGATCCATGTGCAGAAGTCGCTGGATTGTGTGCATATAAACAGGAAGTGGGTGAAAGACACTGGAAGACATCTGCAGCACTGAGGTGCAAAAAAGGTTAAAAAAAGAGAAAAATTAACAAAAAGTAACATTAAATTTGATTACGATTAACACTATCTGTGTAGGAGCTACACTGTCCATTGTTTCCAGAGCAGCCCCAACACAAGACAAGGCAATTTGCCTTGTTACAGATGGTGTGCATTCATAACACTGCATTGCCGTAGGAACGTGGTGGTGTGTACTGAAAAAGACATGCCAAACTTTTTTTTAACGCAGCGCAATGCGATGCAGTACAATCACCCCATACCCTGCGGTGCCTGTAGAAATTAATGAAATGTCACTTGTGACATTTCAATAAAGTTCTAACAAAAAAAGTACAGTGTGATGCGTTTGAATCAGCACTTCGGAACTGTGCTGGGGTACCGCACACCAGATGCTGAGCGATTAGCGCAGCATCTGGTGTGAATGGGCCCTAAATGTCACCCAGTTGGGGGTTATATTTGAATTCCATAAAAGGACTAAGAGTAATTTAGACATCCCAACACTTCCGGATGTTCCGGGGGTTTCCCGCTATTAGATAGCTGCTCCCGGCCACCCAGGAGAGAAACATTTTCTTCTGGAAAGATTTGCTCTGCTCTACCTAGCAGAGTAAACCTTTGCCTGCTATCTGATTTTTTTTTCTTACATCAGGGACGCCGTCAGCCAGAGAAAAAAAAAAAAAAAGCATATTAATGAATAGCTAGGCTTTGAACAGATTAGCTATTGCACCCTCCCAACGCTGCTGTCAATCAGCAGAGGGGGGCCTGAAGTTCTCCATCAGGTCCTCCTCTGCTGATTGACAGCAGCAGAGGGCGGGTGCAATAGCCACCATGCTATTGGCTATTGCAAATTGAAATTGCCCACCCCCCCTCCACAGATGTGGGGTGACGGACAGAGGGCACCTCCCTGAAATGAGAAGGGCACCACTTTTTTCAGGCTGGGATCCCTGGTAACTAAAACAATAGGTAAAGTTATACTGATTAGGTTTAATATCAGAACAAGCAGATAGCACAGCTCAGTAACATTTGTGAGGAAGTTTAATAAAATGTTTCTCCTTGAAAAAAAAAATGTTTCTCCTTGCTGTTCTGAAGAGACCAGGTTGGGTAATGTGAGAGTAATGCATTCACAAGATCAGGTAGAATCATAACCAGCTAAGGATCAGGGCAGGTGCAAAAATATACTTGGGCTAAAAACCTTTTAGTGAGACAGTAACTAGGCAAGGGTCAACAGAACAGATACATTAACAAAAGCAAATTGAGTCCCAGAAGAAACAACTCTGAATTCTCAATGAACTGTAGAATCACTCCTTTAGAGTCTGCCTAAGATGGCAATGAATTGTCAATTAATAGCAGGCAGGGAGGACACACACTTTTATAGGAAAAATGAAGTCCTTAACTGGGTTAGGCGTGTAACTTCATAGAATGATGAACACATGGCTTCTAATACAAGTAAAATGTGATAGGCAATGCTGCAAGCTCAGGAAAATACCCATCCATGGCTCAGCAGAGTATTTTCCGTGTTAACACAGGAAATTAGGTTTGACTCCAAAATGTTTTTGACATATGGCAATTACTTTTATATTATATAGTAAATATTTAGGGGATTATTCACAAAGAACTCAAAAAGATATAGCCGTGGCTTCAGCTCACTTCAGCCACCAGAGCCCTTTGGTTCAGCCAAACCAAAGGGCTGCTGTACAGGCTATTTACAATGGCCCATACAGCAGCCGCACAGCTCAGCCGAGCCAAGCCAAGCCTATCCTTTAAAATCCTTTTAAAATCATTTAATAAAAAAAAAAGTTTTTTGACAATTCCTTTAATAAAAAAATTTAAATCCCAAAAATTGTTTCACCGACGTAATCCAAGGGTCAATCACGACGTCCAGCGTTGTCCACACCGCTGCCGACTCGTTGAAATAAAAAAAAAAACCTTGACGCCGCTGACCCGTCCTCACCCGTCATCTCACTCCCATGATGGACTACAATCTCACATTTAGTTTGCTCATTTGCATTGAGATTGTAGTCCATCACCGGAGCGAATATGGAGCAGTGGCTACTTTACAACACACACAGTGACCATGGGGAATAAAAGTAGCCACCCTCCAGAAGCAAGAACAGTGTCAGCACCAATTCAGAGTTGATTTGAGGATCTACAGGCGAGTGATACACAAATAAGATATAGGGGTATATTCACGAAGCTGCCGAGGGCAGCCGAGTGAATGACCGATCTGAAGTGAAGTGAACCGAACACTGTTCGGCTATTCACTTCAGGCTGGTACGGCTAATTTCAGCCGTACATCGGTTGAAATCAGCCGTAATTTTTGTTAATAGTTAAGGTACTCAAATGCATTTTTAGTATTTAACACCTGAGTTTTTTTTTTGCATAATAAGTATTTATTGAAGAAAGTTTTTGCAAATATATAAAACAAAACAAAAAATAAACAACACAAAAATCCACAAAATAATACATCACAATTGCAGACATTTAGGGAAAGACAATAACAACAATGACACCAATAGGTCCACGGCACGCGGCACAGGACAGGAAGCGCAGAAGAGACCTCTACGCTCGAGTTCCTGCACCCACGTACAATGGGGAACCAGGCATAGCGTGTAGGGGGGAGAGGGCAGGTGGTACAGGTAGGGAGGGGGAGGTGGGATCATTTCTTATATCATATTAAAGAATATAGCAATTTCGCATTTTAATCATCAGTAAACATTACAGTGTGTGGATTCGGTATCTCAGCCATCGGATAGGCAACCATATCCGTTTCTCAATTTAATCAATGCATTTCCCCTTCCTAGACGATTTGAGTCCTCACTGTGAGATAAGAGGCAGTCGTTTTATAAGCGAGCCAACAAGCCCAGGTTTTGGAGAGGCGTCCTTTTGGTCTAATTGGTCTAACACCTGAGTTTAGTGTCACTTTAAGATTACCCATTATGTTTATGCTGTGAGGAAGGAGAAGGTCTTTGGCCCCTAAATTGCGTTGGCTGTTTGATGTTTTTGTTTCGGAACCAATACCAATATTAAACATTTTTAGAGGGTTATTCACAAAGGAGCCAAAGGATCTAGCTGTAGCTTTGGCTGATCCTTCAGCTCACTTCGGCTGCTGGAGCCCTTCGGTTCAGTCGAACTAAAGGGCTGCTGTACGGTCTATTCACAATAGCCTATGCAGCAGCTGAAGGCCACTGAGCGGCTCAGCCAAGGGGAACACATATGCTTCAGCTCAGCTGAGCCATAGTCACATTTGAAGTGGAGAGAAAAGTCTCCACAGCAAATGACAACAATTGTCCTTCAAAGGCAGACCAGCGTCCTCAGGTTATCTGAGGACACTGGGCTGTCATTAAATGACGTCACGGCCGGCTCTGCCCAGTTGTTTTTATTTGTCCGGGACCTGCGGAAAGACTCTGGCAGGTGCTGGCCAAATTTAAATAGTTGGGCGGACCTAACGGTGATGTCATGGTGATATTTTATTTCGAGCAGTTGTTGTCGTAGTTGACAGTGCATGACATCATGATTGACCCTGGATTATGTAATCGGATCCATTTTTGTGAATATTTTTTTTTGACAAAGGAATTGTCAAAGATTATTGTTGTGTTTTTTATTCAATTAAATAATTTTTTCCAAAAGTCTGGTCTCTTTATTTACATTTTAAAAAAACCTTTTAGTGAATGGGCATGGGTACAAGTACCCTTTACTCATTCACAAGGGGGGGCTCATCTGGGTGCCCTCATTTTTTTTTTTACCCAGAATCGCATTTCCTTCCCCTTTGCAGAAGCCACTTAACATATGTATATTAAATAGACACAGCCCCTTATCAAAACCTTAGCTTAACGAAAGAGGATGCCATTTCAAGTGTTGTGTGGAGAGGGTAACAATTGTGTAAACTTCTTAACATATGTTATAGCATAGAAATACTGGTAGAAAAAGGAGACTGTTGCTGTACAGGTATCACTAAAATGTTTATATTTCTCTGAGACTTTTTTCTTTAACTACCTCCCGGCCAGCCGCTGTGTATACACGGCCTGCCGGGAGCTTCTTGGATGTAACTATGCAGGCAATGTTCCATCACATACATACACTAATCACAGCAGTGCCAGTATATACAGTCAATAAAATGCCAGTGCATTTGTCAAACTCAACCAGGCTGTCTGTACTTGACTGCAAGGCTAACATTTTTAAGCATTTTAATTTTCAAGAAACAACACCAGCGATATCCAGTGTAATTTAAGGCCGTGCTGTCATTTAATTGCAAAGATTACTCTGTCAGACTGTTTGCTGTAACAGTGCTAAAATTGCTGACTATTTTCCCTCTGAGAAAAAAACAGCAGTGGTGATCGAGCACCTTATAATTGCAAGCAAATTATTCTGCCAGACGGCCCTTTCTTTGTACTTGTCCACAAAGCTAACATTGACTAATGCTGACTGTTTTCATTCTCAGAAAGAACACACTAGTCACATTCAGTAACTAGTGCAACTTTTAAATTATAAACAGATTACTTCACCATGGTGTCTTTATTTACTTTCTTGCAAAGCGAACCGTGAAATATTCATCAGAAAAACAAGCATTGGCATTTAGGGTTGGGCTCAATTTTCGAGCCGAATGGGAATTCGACTCGGTGAACACACGAACTGTCAGGGTGTTCGGCGCGCTGTTCGCCCGCTGAGCACCCCGCACGAGGCACTGTGCCTTGTGAGCCCTGATTGGCTAAAGCCTTGCACCTGACCACAGTGAGAGCCATGATTGGGAAAAGTCATCATGACTCTGCCCAATCATGGTTCACCATGTTACAACTGTAAAAAGTTGGGCGGAGCTAGCTGCCACTGCTAGCTCCGCCCAAATGTTTATATGTTACCAGCATCTGTCAAAATGCCATTCTGCAGCAGGTGTTCATCGCAGCGACGAGACTGCGCTCGTCTGGGTTTAAAAAAAAATAATTTCTATTTATTTTTTATTGTTTTATTTTTTATTTTGTTGAGTCGTCGAGGACACCGCTGGACGTCGTGATTAACCCTGGATTACATCTATGGATCCATTTTTGTTTTTGAATAAAAGACTTGGCAAAAACATGTCTTTTGGGGGTTTTTTTCAAAATAAAGGATTTTTTCAAAAGTCTGGACTTTTTATTTACAATTTTATTTAACCTTTTAGTGAATGGGTAGGGGTACAATACCCCTTACTCATTCACAAGGGGGGATGGCATCTGGGTGCCCCTTTATTAAAGGGGTACCCTGATGTGAATAAGCCCCCTGCCCGCACCCCCACAACAAACGCCCCAGGGCTTGTGGGGAAGAGGCCCTTGTCCCCATCGGCACGGAGACATGGTGCTTTTCCAGGGGCGACCCTGGAAAAGTACTCTCCCAGTGCCTATTGCACGTGGCCTGATATGGGAGGGAGGGGGGGTGCTCGCTTGTCCCCCCCCCCCTTTCTGGCCCTGCCAGGCCTATGTTTGGATCAAGGGTCTGGTATGGAATTTTAGGGGGGACCCCACATTCCCCCCTGGGGGTGGGGTTCCTCCTTAAAAATTCCTACAAAACCTTAAG
>NW_017306909.1:50721-111152 GCF_000935625.1 Nanorana parkeri
ACATTGGGTCCTTAAGGGTCTGGTATGACTCTTGGGGAAACCCCACGCTTTTTTTAAAAAAAATGTAGCCCCCTCCTAACATTCCTAGCAGACGAAAAAACCAATACCGGCGCCTCTGGTTGCAAGATGGGCTGGTTGTGAAGTTGGCTTAAACACTCAAAAGGCAGCTCTCACTGGTCAAAAAGACCATCGATCTAGGAAACAAGGGACAAGACAGAGCACTATGGAGGCGCTCTGTCGTGTCCCTTGATTCCTAGCAGACCTAAAGGGTCTGGTATTGTTTGGGAGGGGGAACTGTACGCATTTAAAAAAAAAAAAGTAATTTGTTTTCTTTAGAAATTTCAGTTTTGCTGCAGCAGGTTCTATACATTGTACAGATTTGCCACTTTACAGGCAGGTTAGGGGACCCCCCCAAGCATGATATTTAAATGAATTTCTCATTTTTAATGTTACCCTTTAAGTGATGTTAAAATCACTGCTCCTTTAAAAACTGTATTTTTTAGAAGTTTTTTTGTGTCATTGATTCCTGTCCCCCAGGGCAGTACCCAGATCCCCATACACCTTTTATGGCCAGTAACTTGCATATAAGCCCTCTTAAAGGGGGCAATTGTTTTTGAAAGTTCTACCCCCATAGACTTGCATTGAGTTTGAGTTCGAATTCAAACTTTTTGGATGTTCTCCAACTCGGACCTATTCGGCTCATCATTATTGGCATTCAGTGTAATACTAGACCACATAGCGTGTGCTTGTAAGAACAAACAAGTTATGCCACCAGCTTGCATTTTTTCTGATTGCAACGCTAAGACTTCATAAACTGTGATCTGAGTTTGCTCTGGGTAAAAACACCAGTTGCATTTTGTGTAATAATATCTGATGCTTACGTTAGGCCCCACTGTCAGTCCAGTTGCTAAAGAGGATTTGAAATCTGCAAGTAAAACTGTCCTGTTTTAAAGTACCCTGCTCTAAATGGAAGAGTGTCAAACATTAGGGGGTTATTCACTAAAGAGTCAACGGATGTAGTCGAACGTTTAGCTGATCCCTCAGCTCGCTTCGGCTGCACCAACCCTTCAGAACCGAAGGGCTGCTGTACACGCTATTCTCAATAGGACGTACAGCAGCCGAAGGCAGCCAAAGCACACATCCGAGCTGAACACACATGCTTCGGCTCAGGTTGGTCGTGGCTTATCTGGACTTCTCCTTGATCTCTGAAGAAATAACCAATGAACCCATGAATTAGTGGGTATTTAAACTGAAACAGTGTTGTGGACTCTCCTGCTCACTCACCAATATTCTTGGCAGTGGGAGACATTGTCAAAATAAAGGGCATCAAACTCTGGCCTGAAAGTGTTAAGTGGTTGATGTTCATCAAAAAGAGGCCTGGATTAACCAGTAGATTTTCATGTAAACAACACAGCCAGAATCTGCAAAGAAAAAGATAGAAAGAGACTCCTTTGCCCATGGTGAACACCATCACCATCCCTTTCCCCTCCACCTGTATCATATGTGTTGACTAGTCACCTCCACTGTGTCATCCTGCCACAAGTCAACACAATGTAGATATAGCTAAATTTCATGCAACAGAAAAATATATTTTTGGTCCATTAACTGTTGTCGCTTGCTACTGCACTCACTAACTGCTGCTGCCAATATGGTTCTCTACCACCTTTCCTTAAAACTGAACTCCATGCAGATATAAAAAATACATGGATTAAGGCAGCTCTATATTTATTAATAAACTGGTACATGTATATTTTTACTTTAATGCAGCTAGTGCAAAGTACCTGAATTTGAATTGATAACCACATCTTGATATCCACTATAGAGCAGCCTTTTCAGAGAAAGGGAGGGGGAGGACTGGGAGCCAGCCAGGTATGCTGCATAAAAATGCCCTGACGATGAAAATTACGAGAGGAGGAGAAAGCAGAGTGAGCAGACAAATGACATAATCAGTCTGTAGCTGCTCTTTCACTGTCCAGGCTGCGGACTTGGGTGGAGAGAGAACACCACTATATTAGTTTACATTCTAAATCTGTAACAAAGAAAGTAGAGTCACATATCTACTGTAACTATGCTGTTTGGCAGGGTTGTTTTAACCTCAAGATTGGATACATATAAATACAAATCCTCTATTAGATGAAACAGCTCCCATATACAGTATGTATTTTATCTGTATATTTAGCACTTCCTCTGGAATTTAGATTCATGTGACTGCCTGTAGACAGCAACACAAAGTGACCAAGCCCTCTGGCTGCCTCTCACTTTCTTCTTTTGTATAATGCAGAAAGCATTCATTGGAGTTGGACAATGAAAGGTCACATCTGATTTCAATCATTCCTGCTACCATTTCATGCTGAGATCATTGGAATGATCCTTAATTTCCATTAGCATACATTGATATTATGTGATAGTGATGTGAAAAGAAAATGATCTCTATCACCAAATATTATTTCCAAGAGAGAAAAAACAAGCCGGAGAGACAATATGTTAATTTTTAACTTTAAAAAAATGTCAAAAAAATACAAAGGATAGGGAAGTGGTGTGGAGTTAGTGGTGTTAGGCTTCTGATAAAACAAAGAGGATTATTCACAAAGCTAGTGCAGCCATAGCTGCGGCCGATCCTTTGGCTAGCTTCGGCCACTGGAGCCCTTTGGTTCTGTACGTACGGGCTATTCACTATAGCTCAGCCGAGCCAAAGGCCTATGCTTCGACTCGACTGAGCCGAAGTGAAACCTGAAGCAAGGCAAGTGGCCTGCCTAAAGCCTTGCAACTGACGGCTGGGCGTAGATAGCCATGATCTCACGACTGGCTCCGTCCCCTGTTGCAATGACAGATCAGCATCCCCAGGTTACCTGGGGAAGCTGAACTGTCATTAAACAATGACAACTTGGCCATGACAGAGCTCCGCCCAGTTGTTATTCATTGGTCGGGACCTGCTGGAAGACTCTAGCAGGTCCCAACCAATAGGAAACATTTGGGCAGAGCTAGCTGTCATTGCTGGCTCTGCCCAATTGTTTCTTTCTTTTTAAAATTTATTTTTGAAATCTTTAATTTAGTTCTTTTTTGGGGGGAAATCTTTATTTATTTTTGAACATTGATCTTTTATTTACATTTGTAAACGTTTTTTTCTACTTTTTACACCGTTTTTCTATTCTGCTCAGTACCAGGGAGGTTCTGAGCAGAATAGCTGAGACGAATGCCGCTCGGTTCGGCTATTCACTCACTGCCGTTCAGTCCCTATGAGAATAGGCTGAACGGCAGCAAGTAGCCTGCCGGAGGTTTGGCTCAGCCGATCCACATGTTGGATCGGCTGAGTCGAACTCCTTCTGCACTTCGGCTCAGCCGAACATGCTGAGCATGTTTGGGCGAACCGAAGCAAGCCGATGTACGGCTGGAATCAGCCGTACAAGCCTGTAGTGAATAGCCGAACAGCGTTCGGCTCACTTCACTTCGGGTCGGTTATTCACTCGGCTGACTTCGGCAGCTTTGTGAATAACCCTCTAAAACGTCTGGCTCTCCAACAAGTATAATGTGTATGACATAATCAAATCTGCCAGAGAGTGCTTTCCTTCCTCATACAAGTTACTGTGAATGCAAAGCAGCTCAGAACAAAACAGTTCAAAATAACTGAGAATTAGCCTGAAGCAACTCATAAGCTATTAATAAGCAGTGAGTCAAATGCACATCATAGCAACTCAAATGTGAGTCCAAGCAACACAAAAGCTTGCTCCTGTAGATTTGACTTGCCTCAGAATCTGAAGCCTGAGTACACAAGCCCTAAGACTATTATGTGCATGTGCCTATAGATTCTTTGGACTATAGATGCAGTTATGAAAAAAAACACTGAGATATAATATGTTAATAGCCTAAGACATTCATCAGGGATAAGCGAATGTGTCTGGGTTTGGTTTGCAGGGTGTTCATCGAACCTATAGCAAAGTATAAAAAATGCAAACTGCATTCTAAACCGTATGGAAGTCTATAGGGGCAAATCTTAAAAAATCGATTTAGGCCATGGGGAACATGCAACCAATGGAGAAAAAAACACTGTACAGTGAGGAGAGAGTCCTTCCATTGTACATTGCATGGAGAGTATGTAAGAAGCTTAATTAATCCGTAATCTAAAATGGAGAGACAAGACAGTTTTCTTCTCCAAATAAACATTAGAGTTAGCTACTTTGGCAGTCCAACAGAGGTGGCAGGAGTTGGTCATGGTGGCAGGGCAGCAAGGGTGACAGGAGCTGGTAAGGCCTCATTCACACGGGAATCGGCCGGCACGTACAGCTCTGTGCTGCGTGCACAGCCGTATCGGTCAGCTCCCAGGAAGGACAGGTGCTGCATGTGATTAGTACGCAGACCCTGTCTTTCTCTATGGGACTACGCGGCCGTACACCGCTCTATGCTCACCCGCCCGGCACGTTTGTGCGGGTGTCCGTACTCGTACACTGACAGGATGGATCCTGTCTGCGTCCAAGTCGGGACACCCGCACCCGACGCTGACAGCACTGGAGGAGACAGCCCCATCAGCACCGCCGCTGTTCTGATCTCGGACCGGCCAGAAGTGACATCACGTCACTTCCGGCCAGTCCAGCGGCAGAGGAGGCCAGGTGTACAGGCGCCAGCAGGAGTGGAGCTGTGAGGGAGGGAGATGCAGCCCTGACCAGGCCACCTGAGACCCCTGCAGAGTCCACCATGGAGAGATTCAAATGGGCTGTGCAGCATCTATGGTGGGATCTGCAGGGTCACTCAGGTAGGCTGTGTGGGGTCTCAGGTAAGTGTGGGGTCTCAGGTGGATCCTGAGTCCAGCGTGCCACCAAGCCCAGAGTCCAGCGTGTCAATAAGTCCTGAGTCCAGCGCGTCACTAAGCCCTAAATCCAGCGGGTCACTAAGCCCTGAGTCCAGCGGGTCACTAAGCCCTGAGTCCAGCGCATCACTAAGCCCTGCGTCCAGCGTGTCCCCAAGCCCAGGGTCCAGCGCATCACTAAGCCCTGAGTCCAGTGGGTCACTAAGCCCTGAGTCATCTGAGCCTGATGACGGGGACCCAACGTGGCCCCGAAAGTACTTGTGATTTTGAATGACCGTTGTCATTAAAATATATTGAATCTACTTTTGACTACACGGTGCCTCCGTGGTCGCTACAAGCACCCTATTACAGACATCATCTCCTAGGAGATCCGGTAAGGAGTGCAGGAAGATACACACAATCAAGCCCAGAGTCCAGCGCATCACTTAGCCCTGAGACCAGCGCGTCACTAAGCCCTGAGTCCAGCGGGTCACTAAGCCCAGAGTCTAGCGCGTCACTAAGCCCTAAGTCCAATTCATATACTGTTCTGCATTGCTGTATTAATGTATTGCTGGGATTTGTAGTCCCCCTACAGCTGGTGCCATTCTGCATTAGAGTGTAAGCTCCTCTGTACAGAGACTGATGTGACTGTCTCAGTGTTCCCTGTACAGCACTGCGGTATATCTCAGATCTATATAAATGTATAATAATAGTGTCTGACTGAGGGGGGACATTAGAGTGTAAGCTCCTCTGTACAGAGACTGATGTGGCTGGCTCAGTGTTCTCTTCACAGCACTGCGGTATATGTCAGCGCTATATAAATGTGTAATGTGGGGGAACATTAGAGTGTAAGCTCCTCTGTTCAGAGACCGATGTGGCTGGCTCAGTGTTCTCTGTACAGCACTGCAGTATATGTCAGAGCTATATAAATGTATAATCATAGTGTGTGACTGTGGGGGGAACATTAGAGGGTAAGCTCCTCTGTACAGAGTCTGATGTGACTGGCTCAGTGTACACTGCGGTATAAATCTGAGCTATATAAATGTATAATAATAACTAGGGATGCACTGATACCGAGTATTTGGGCGAGTACTCTGCCAAATGCTCTGATGCTCGTCACCTCATGACAAGAGAGCATGGAGCCATGGAGGATTCCCGGCCTAACAGGAAGCCAGGCGCCGGTTTTCTAATTGGCCAGAAAGCCGGCTCCCTACTTTCTCGTCACTTGGTGATGAGAAGCATGGGGGCGGCTTTCCTGCTAATCAAGAAGCTGGGTGGTGAGTCATTACATGCCGCCCGGCTTCCTTAATGGGACTTACGGTATCTGTATTCGGTATCGGCGAGTACCGGGGAAAAAAAATATCGCTACTCGATACGGAAAAACCGGTATTGGTGCATCCCTAATAATATCAGTGTGTGTCTGTGGGGGGACATTAGAATGTAAGCTCCCCTGTCTAAAATAAATTATAACTTCCAAAAAAACATAAAGCACTAAATTCCAACCCTATATTTCTGTTTTTTGTTTTTCTTTTTAAACACAGATGAAATTAAACCTAACATGAAAGTATAATTAAAAAACCTTATTAAACACCCAAAAATTTAAAACAGCAGCTAAATAGCAAATAAAGTTGTTGCTGACACATACAAAAAGGTAGTCCTAGAAAATACTTCTGGAAGTAAACACAGGAGAGGGTACCCAAAAACTTATAGCCCACCACACTGGAAATCACAGCAATGCAGCACAATACAGCACAGTGAACACAGGGGAGGGGTTGGGTCAGGGCCGTCTTTACCGCAGGGCAAAAGGGGCATTTGCCCGGGGCCCTATAAATTACAGGGGCCCACAACAGATGTCCCTTTTGCCCCCAACAGCAGAGAAAAAAAAGCCGCGGCAGTGTCGGTTGGGAGATTGACAGGCCATTCATTGTCATTCACTCTGCCCGACAGACCGCAGCCAGGAGGGAGGGGGGGTGTCACTGATCCCCCACGCTCAATGCTGGTGTTCTGCCATGAACGGAGTGAGAAGGAGGGGGCAAGGCTCATAAACGAGCAACGAGCAGACTAGCTCCCGGAGCCCCAGGGGAGCCTCCAGCACGTGCCCAGCAGAGCAGAGAGCCGAGGCTCTCCTGTACTGCGCCCAGGAGAATGGTGAGGAGGAGAGAGCTGGGAAAGGGAAGAGTCTGTTTCAGGAAGGGGGTTGGGGGGGAGTTCTGTCGAGAACGCTGACCTAGCTCAATTTGCCAACCTCAGCATCTGCGCGTGCACACAGACCAGTATTATCGAGGAAACCGGGATTCATTGACAAAGTATTTAGTTTGAAATCGTTAATTGTGACCGTTAATAATATGCCATCCATCATGTACTGCCATGGACGGCATATTATTAACGGTCACAATTAACGATTACAAACTAATTCTTTGTAAATAAATGGAGGTTTCTTTGTTAATGCGCACGACAGAACACTGGCACTAAATTTTTAAACTGAAGTGGCTGCCTGAGGTCCCATGCTTGGTAGGGACCTCGGCAGCCTTCCTGTTAACAACACGGTGCCTGTTTATAGTGCCTTCCCATGGCGGAGGGGAGTTTGGGGGGGCTTTTCATGGTTTCTTGCAGTGGGGCCCTGAAGTTTCTAGTTACGACACTAAATATAGATTTTATTTTTCTGTTTATTGTGGGTGTGTATTAAAAAATAACAAATATAAATAAATAAATGCTGTGGAAGGAAATACAATTAATTGGCTTAGTAATATTAGATAAAAAATGATTTCATGTTTCTCGGTGTATACATAACTATCATTTTTTAAATAATATTTATTTTAATTTCAAACACCTTTTAGGGCCCATTCACACCAATTGTGGTGCGTTCCAAAAACGGTGAAACGCACAGCAATTGCACACTAAATTTCCTCCTGTGTTCTGGGGTGGGAGGGGGCGTGGCTGTGCATTGAAGTCAATGGCACTGCAGCCACGCCCCCACCCGCACTGGATCGGAGGCATGGCAAAACATTGCCTGCATTCCGGTCTAGTGCGAACGTTTTGCCATGCGTCCGATTGCACTGCAGACGGAGGTGTGGCTGCGGTGCTATTGACTTCAATGCACCATATGCCCCCTCCCGCCCCAGAACAAAGGGGGAAATTTGGTGTTCAATTGCTTTGTGTTCCAGCAGCTACTGCTCTGGAACGCAGCGCAATTGGTGTGAACAGGAACTTAAAAGGCATAGAATTCCTGTGGAGCTCTGCTGTACACTCACACACTGCAGATAACTGTGAGTCTTGTTGCTGTGATGCTTAGTGATATACTCATACACATTGCACATTACTGTCAGGCTAGATTCACACCTGGGCGATCCGTGAACCTGCGGCAATCGTGCACAATGGCACCACCAGTGTGATTGGCAGTGGTGGGCACAAATGTGACCGTGTGGCCATCTGTTTGGTCACATAATTGCCCACCACTGCTGATCGCACTGGCGGTGCCATTATTTTCTAATGGCACCCCAGTCACGCCAGGCGGATCGTGAGGTTTCCCACCGCAATACTGGCCGTGCAATTAAATACGATCAGGGCTAAAAAAGCTGTGTGTCATCTGTACCTTTTTTGTAGCGATTGTCGTGTGGCTGTAACCCTATTGAAATCAATGGGGCCGCACGGCAATCGCTGTGTGCAATTGTGCACAATCGCGCAGCCCCGGGATCGCCCATATCTGAACCTAGCCTCAGTTTTTGGTGATATACTCATACACACTGCACTTTACTGTGAGTTTTATTGCCTTTTAGGGCCCAAGAAAATGCTTGCCCAGGGTCCAATCAGTATTAAAGACGGGCCTGGGTTGGGTACACACTAATATGTAGCCCACAACATTGCAATTCCACATAATGTAGCACAGTACAGCACTGTAAAGCAGCAACTATCTCTTCCTGAAAACACACAGTTGGCTCTCTCTATCTACTCCAAGGGTCCAACACACACTGCCAGGCTGCTGGAAACCCATACTTTTGTAGGGAGGGGACTGGTACATAAGAAAACCCCCATAATTAGCCATTTCAAGCCACCTGACAACAGTTCAAAGGCCAGGAAGTGCATTGTTGGTAATTCGTTGTTATAGAGGTGAACATCTACTTTACCATTTTCCCAAACTGCGCATGACTTCGACTCAAAATCGTGTTTGACTCAAACCCAATCCTTATTGCTAATGTTCATTAATCCCTTATAATTATTTTTGCGCCTGTAAAAAGGAATGTATAGAAAGACTGAGGTAAGTCGGATTATTAAAATCGATATATTTTTGTACTCCTTTCTTGACCTATCATGCGTAACTATAAGGTTGTGAATCAAGCTGATAACACTAAGGAAATATTACTGCAACAGACAACCTATTTACATGCATATAAAATCACACACCAAATGTTCCATATATTTGGTTCCTCTTGTCTTGCCAATGAAAGCCCTATGCAATCAACACCTAAATTGTTATTGCGATTGCTTTCTGGATGAGATACTTTTTGGCTGATCTCTGTCGGTCCTGTCTGTTTAGTTATGATCATTTCAAATTACCAAGGTGCTTTTACCAAGGTAACTATTAGTTACACTGATGTCCACATTCTTTTACTGCCAGTTAGAGATAAATACATGGTGGCCCTCTGATAAAAGAGAATGAAAAGATTTGTCTGCTTAATCTACACTATTCCTAGGTGAACCCTTTGGTTATTGCATGGTTAGAGAGCTAAATCTGCATGCGTTGTTCATCACCCACCCTAAACAAAATCTTTTTCTCAGTGACTCTTCCTGCATCCTGGTGAACAGGTTGCTTGAGCCATGGATGTTAAAGATCTTGACTCCTCAGAGACTTGAATCCCTGCTTCCTAACACCTATAGCAATCACTAGGTTGCACACATAGAGGGGAATCAACTTCTATCTTTCATTTTTGAAGCTTAAGAAAACTGAAAAACTGATGAGAGAAGCTGATTGGTTACCGTGAAGCTGATTGGTTAATTTCTCCAGATTCTGCCTGCTTCCGTTTTGATTGATTCCCCCCTGGGTATTTGTTGCACATTACTGTTATTTCTTACAGAGCAATGATTCATTAATATAGTGGCAGGCAGTGATTTTAATATTTTAAAATCATTTTATTGTGGCCAGGCAAGTTAGAGGAAGTAACATGGGCAAAGCGTGTCAGGGTTGTTTCCAAGGTTACATAATATAAGATAGATTTCTTAATTAATTTACCTTTAATGATAATCCCATTGCACAATAGTTTTGTAGATTTTCTTTCTCTTATCAGCCAAGCAAGCATGTTTATGAACTAAGATGGAAAGACACCCTTGGAGAGGAGCAAAAGCAACCATCCACTACAGTACTGGATTATCAACGTTTCACTTGAGATCCACTAGCCAGGGGATATCTACAGAGTTTGCATGTTATCCATAGCCATATGAAAACTTCCCAATTTGACTATAACTGGGTGGGTTGATTGTTTTTGGGTGCCAGTGTTCTTACCTCCTTAGAAGTTGGGTAAGTTGTATTTTTTACAAGTATTCTGTCAGATAAGGTCATTTAAAGAATAACACACCTAGAGAATACCAATGCGTGAGGGTGATTATATTTTATTAGCAGCGTTGGATTTAGCAAGCAAGTGGCCAAGAAGGCAGTCATGCAGAATTGTCATATATCCCAGAGAACATGAGAAACCATCAGGGGATTAAATCAGTAATTACTTTAATTTCTAATTACAGAATGTAATTAAACCTGTTTCTTGTCTGTTTTGACCCCAAGTGCATCAGTGATTTTAAGGGTAACACACTGGCAACAGTTTCAAAAGGAATTCATAAGTCAAAGATAAAATAACTGTTTTAAAAAGTTTATGTACCTTATTACTTGTAGTAGGGCTCAGAAAACAGTGTGTCCAAGATACTAAACACATCATACTTGACCAGGGGAAGTCTGTGGCACAAACAGGTATACAAAGCAGTGGGGTATACAAAATAGCCAGGTAACTACCATTTTCAGAATAAGACAAACAAGAGCATCCACCATATTTCTCTCAGAATAGATTTATTGAAAGATCAGTTTTATGATTTATACTGTATACACAGTGCAGCAAAATGTCCCAAGGTTGATTTTGTCATGGATTATTTTCTAGCTACAAACATCTAAAAGATAAAAATTGAGGACTAGGTAAAAGTAATCACAACTAAGCGTAGATACAGTGCTATATGAATGCATGATTCAACTCTGACATATCAGTGATTTGCCCTAATCAATAGAAGTGCAAGTAATAAAAACTCACTTAGATGCTCTCCAACTTTAACACTAGATATATGTAAAGACCCATAGTTTACTAAGAATGTATTCCTAATACAAGAAATAAACATCTTACATCTCTATGTTTGTGTGTTTAGTGTGGGAACCAGAATACACTATACCATATGCACTTAAAGCTCTTGCTTGCATTAAGATGTGTAATGAAGTCTAAATTTATGAGATAAGCATAGAGTATTACCTCTTGCTAATGAGCAAAGATCAATGTATTTCAGGAGTATAATCCTCTGTATATATATATTAGCAAAAGTAAAAATGCAGAGGAAAAAAATGTATGCGTAAATAAATATATCATTACGTAGGCGTAAAAAAATGTGTTTGAGTAGTGAACACATTTATTCAGAATGAAATGCATTTTTTTCATACATGAATTGAAATAGCTGTCATTTCAACCAGTAGTTGTTAATCTGGGGCAGAGGGGATTATGTTGGTTAAATAGGGATGCAAATGGCTGTCAATCTGGTGGTGGTACAGGAGGAAATTGATAAAAGTGGAAGGTCTGTAAGGAAATGCAGATTTGTATAATTTTAGCTAGGGTGCAGATGGTGTTCAGTCCTGGGGAAGTTAAAGCAGATAATCTGAAAAAAAGGGTGTTCTGTGTGGTCATCAGACCAGAGGAAATGCATGGGGATGGCTGTCAGTCCAGGAGCATGGTAGTGCAAATAGGGTCTTACCATCTTTGGGACCAGGTATGGGAGGGGTGAGTGGTTGTATAGACAGATGTGGTTTGGAACAAGGCAGTGTATGTGGAATCCTTTTGGTGGTGGGGATAGGGGGCTTGTTTTTTAGCTATGTGGGTTTAGGCAGTCCAATATACTGAATAAAAATAAAATATACACTTTACTGGGTATCAGATGGCTTGTCACTGAAGATAAAAGCACTCAAGGCAGATGGATTTACTGTATCACGGCAAGTGTGGAGAGGGATGACAAACCACCTTGCTTTTAAATATTGCTGAAATAACAGTGCCTTTACTGTATAATATACATTATATTATAGTAACAATGGGTTAATTGAATATCACTACAAACAGCATTTGGATCAGCTTATGCAGAGCTAAAGACAGAAGCTGATGCTGAGCAAAACAAGTAGTGCCATTTATTTCAATCCTGAAACTCTCCAGCAGTGTTTTGCTAGCACAGATTGGTATATAGTACCATCTCTCTATTTGGCATGCATCTGCTACAGCAATGAACTAAGTGCCCCTGCTGATACCATGATGGGCTACATCATTCCTTCAAGGCAGATTTTCCTTCATTAATATGGATTCTATTTTTAAAACGAGTTGGAAAACAAGTCTGAATTTCGGCTCGGTCCCTGCAAGCTTAATTAAATTAGGGTGAATCTTTCAAACATAAAACTCTGAGGGACCATTTAAACCCCATTTCGTAAGACACAGTGCAATGTGAAGGTGTTAAGAGCTTGTGGGAATATTTCAGGCCTATATTATAAAAAGAAAAAGAAAGTAGAGTAACCCTTATCAAGCAATTAGAATACATTTTTCATTGTTATGGCTTTACTAACTAAAATCTGATTAGTTGCTGTAGGTTACTGCACTCTGCCTTAATGGATGGCAATTGTAAACATTAGCTGAATTATAAAAAAAATAGGTCAAGTTCATGTATTTAATAATTATATAGTAATTATCCCAAACTATATTGCTCATGTATAGAAACATATTTGCTGGTTTGCGAGGTATGGGGTTTGACCCAGATAGAACCACCTCATATAATTAATTAACATTCATTTATTTGCACAAAAAGGTTTGGTACCATTTGTATGTTCATTGGGCTTTCCCAGTGCTTTATTGCATGCCCTCCACACCTCTCTTATGCCTTCCCACCCTGTCCAACAGTCAGCCAGAGAGTCATTAGACTCTCTCTATTTTCTGGATGTACTTGAAACCTGTACACATCTCTAATTGCTCAGAGCCTCTATCATTAGCCATAGCTACATGGTGTTTATTCTCATTTCTTGCCATTGTTGGTACATAATATCATCAGTATATTGCACCGTTAACATAGTGGTTCATAATTATGTCTCTTTTTCATAGGCTGCATTTGCTAATACTATGTTATATGTTAACCCCATTTGCTAATGCAGCTCAGAGTTGATAAATTGCCTATTGGCAAGTCAACAGCTATTAGGGCTTATTCACACCATCTCCAGACCGGTGCATTTTTAAAACACACCAAAAACACATACACAGTAGTTTTCATGGTTTTAAATAAGGTCAGTTCACACCACTGCATTCAGTACCAAGCTTTTAAAAAAGTGCCGCAGCATTTTTCTTTTCCACACTGAAACATGCTCAAATGCATGTAAACACATGTAAATGCACCAGAATGTACTTAAACGCAAGTTTAAAAAAAATGTGGCTCCTATGACGACCCATACTACCTATGATGACATACTACCTATGTTACTTCCTGGTTAGGGAAAGTGGTGATTTTTACAATGTACATTGCAGTGCAGTGCCAGTGACATCAGTATTCATCTCAGAGGCATCATGGCTGACAAATACATGGATGTAGATGTCTTTATTGGGTATGTTTAGGAGCTTCCTGAGTTATATGATTTCAGGAGTACTTTTTAGATCAGTAATGCTAGGAAAATTGAGAAGTGGGCCAGCATTGCAGCCAAAGTGTTCCCAGACTAGGAGCAAATGGGAAAGGCTCAAAAGCAGAACTTGGTGAGTAAATTGCTTTCTACATATTACCAAAATGTCCAGATTGTTTGCATCCTGCATGTACTGTATACTGCTATTGTTTCCCCTAAGATCCCCAGGAAATTGAAGTTGTTTTGGTCAAAGAAAGAGAGAAGAAAGAGAGAAGGAAGCAATTTCCTCACACCCTTCCCCCTTTTGTCACACCGGTTAACATGTTAAAGTTGGGGGTGGTACTTGTGGCCTACATTGTTTTATGGCCTGCCTGTTGTCCCCATACATGTTGTGTGGTGGGAATTTTATCCAAACTAGAGCAGGCAGAATATGCAGCAGCTGCCCATAGTTACCAATCCACTTCTTTCTTTGGTTGGTTCAGTTGCGCTTTTAAAAGGAAAGTGTTACCATGGGCAACTGCTACAAATTCAGGTATACTGGTAATAGACAAAAGAGACAAACAAGTATTTTATTAACCATGGAGAATACATGACATGTGAACACTTCAAACAGCGCACAACAGCATCAAGTGTATAAGCATAGCGAGCTTTTTATTTACAATCTGATAAGAAAAACAAGAGCGGAGAACAACTACAACATGGTGTGTTAGCAAAGTGTTTCTACATCACGCTAGAAAAAAGTTCCTGCCAGGCAACTTCACCAGCAGGGGTCAGGAAATATTGGGCCATTTGGTCTCTAAATACAAGAACGCTCATGCTCCCCCTAACGATGCTCTGTTCAGCCTGGTGTAAGGAGTCCTCAAAGTTGTACCTATCTCTCTCCCTGTGGCATTTTCCAGGGTCATTTGGATGGCTGTGTGCAGTACATGCCAATTATTGGACAATATACCAAATGCGCACTCCACCATTCTGTGGACAGTCTGTGGATAGTCTGTAGTTAAATATGCACTTCATTCATGGCTTGGTTCCCATTATGAGTAGTGCCGCATTAAATGTTCAACTATCCTGAAAGGTTCATCACCCACAAACATAAAAGAGTACTCTGGGTCTGTGGTTTCAGACATGGTCTGTCCCTGGGGAGATTTTGTTTGTTGTTCTGCATTAATTGCACCAATGTGGAATTATTAAAAATGTCGAAATCACTACTGCCTCCTTATAACTCAATGTCCATGAAAATGAAGCGATAATTGGCATCCACCACTGCCAGCAGGACTAATGAGAAATATTTTTTAGAATTGAAATATTTGTATCAGCTCATTGGTGGCATTACTATGCATCAATAGCACCCAAACAGTTGGGAAAATTACATCTTTGGCAAAATAAGTCAATTTCCTTTCACCTTCCCTCAGTGGGAGCTGGCATCACCACTTTATGCAAGTTATGCCAAATTGCCTTGAATGTAGACTGCAAAATACAATAGATGCTTGATTTGCCAAGGCAAAATTAAAAATGTATGGATGCATTTAAATGACCAGAAACTTGTGAACAATAAATATAATAAATGTTCCAAATAAAATGTTTGCAGTTAAAGCGGTCAAAACAAACTGGCGCAGTATCAAAGATTGCTATAGCAAGGAGCTAAAACTGCAGAAAATGGAGGGCTGCAGTGGATCTGGAGCCAAGAGGTAGAACAGAAATGTTAATTTTCATCAAGTAGGGTTTCTAAAGCCAATTGTGGAGATGGGACAGCAAGTTGCTCTACTTATGTTAGATTAGACCTGATAGTTTTGCCCTGGATTTGAACATTTTAACCTGGTTTGTTTGCTCCACAGAACTGAAAGCAATTGGGACGAGCCATAGGCCACAGAAGCAGATGAGGAGCAGCCTGTGGGGAAGACAGAGGCAGTTAACATGCAGTTAACATGCCACAGTGTGCGGGGCCTACAGCGGAGAGCTGCATTCAAGAGCCAAAGAGGTCAATCTACTTCTGCTTCACGAAGCAGTCCTAGGACACCACCTGCTGTCAGGAAACCAGCTCAGACCCCTAGTTCCGGAAGGAGGAGCATGGCTAGCATGGAAGAGCTCCTAAAACCAGTCCACTTCCTCATGTGGAAAAGCATCTGGGCCATCTGGCCCTAACCTTTGTCCCTTTCCTGTACAAAATCCTAAAAGAAAGGATGGGTGCAGTCATGCATGATGTGATTAACCTGTTGACTACATACCAAGACTACACCAAGATCATGCCTGTATAAGAAAGGGACCATATCCAGACAAAAAATATATATTTCCCTATTATTGATGGCCATATAGGGATTGTTTCTACTAGCAATATTTTATGTTATAATGTTTTTAACTTTTATTTATCATAAAAGATTTGTAAACTGTTTGGCATTCCAGTTGTAGGAGATTATTTCCCTTGTACTTGGAGCCAGAGGCGTAACTAGAACCTTCAGGGCCCCGGTGCAAGAAACCATGAAGGGCCCCCTCCAACCGCCATGGCACGGCATAGTTAACAGGAAGGCTGCCGAGGTCCCCAGCAAGCGCAGGACCTCAGGCAACCGTTAGTTTTAAATTTTAGCCGGTATTCTGTCGAGAATGCTGACCCAGTATCTGCGTTTACGTACAGACGGGATTACCGAGGAAACCGGCATTTATATACAAAGTATTTGTTTCTAATTTTTAATTGTGACCGTTAATATGCCATCCATGGCAGTAAATAATGGATGGAATATTATTAACAGTCACAATTAACTGTTCAAATGAAATACTTTGTGAATAAATCCCTGTTTCCTCGATAATACTGGTCTGTACGTATCACGTACCTGAGGCTAAGACTGGAAGATGGGGAGGCGTCTCTTGCGTTTCGTGTCCTGTGACCCCTGGAGTTGGGAACAAAAGGGCGCAGGGCAACGAGGAGCACGAGTGCCGTAGACTGGAAAACAAGCACTGCGCAGAGACAACAGTGTAGAGAGGTCAGTAAGCCAAGGTCAAATCCGGTCGGGCAGGCGAAGTACAAAATCGGAAGGCAATCTCAAATCCAGGGAACAGGCCGGGGTCAGGGGCTGTCAGCAAGCAGAAGAGTAGTCCAGGGCAATCCGAGTCAAGGCAGGCTAAGTAACAATACAGGAACACAGGACACAAATACCAAGCTGACAAGACCATCAGCAATGAAAGAGAGGCTGGCTCCTCCTTATATAGTCCTAGGAATACAGACAGGTACCTCACTTCCTGTGTGCTTTCCCGCACATTTTGCCGCGAAAGGAGCAGATAGGCCCAATAAAGGACGAAAACGGGAAGTTACTCACAAGTGACAAGGAGAGGGCCGAGGCGCTGAACAATTTTTTCTCCACAGTATACACTCAGGAGGGAAACGGGTTTGACGTACGTGATAAAACACATAGTTCAACCGATAATAAACCACAATGGTTGACGGTAAGCGGAAAAGAACATAGACTTAAAATGCTCAATGCAAATAAAGCAGTTGGACCAGATAACTTTCACCCCAAGGTACTTAAGGAATTAAGCCAGGTTATAACAAGACCATTATTCCTAATTTTTAAGGAATCCTTAGTGACTGGTAGGGTACCATCTGATTGGCGGAGGGCTACGGTAGTTCCAATATTCAAAAAGGGGGCTAGATGCCAACCAGGGAACTATAGGCCGGTCAGTCTAACATCGGTAGTTTGTAACCTGTTAGAAGGTATAATTAAGGACTATTTGGTAAAATTTGTTATGGATAAGGGCATAGTTAATGACAATCAGCATGGGTTAAGGAAAGACCATTCCTGCCTGACTAACTTGCTTTTTATGAGGGGGTAAGCAGAGATATGGATGGAGGGAAGCCAGTAGATGTGGTATACCTGGATTTCTCAGAGTCATTTGATACAGTACCACACAAGCGCTTACTTCACAAGCTGAGGGCTATGGGCATAGATGAGGTGGTGTGTACGTGGTTAGAGAACTGGCTACGGGAATGTGTCCACAGAGTATCTGTAAATGGCACCTTTTCGGACTGGGCTAGTGTAATGAGCGGTGTGCCTCAAGGATCTGTGCTGGGTCCGATACTGTTCAACCTATTCATTAATAAAAAAAGGAACGCCAGGGCCCGGTCGCAATTGCGACCGCTGCGACTCTGGTAGTTCCGCCAGTGCTTTGAGTGTCAGTGCCTGTTTCTTACCTCAGATCATAGTTGAATAGAAGTTGGTAGGAACAGAAATATGAGATTTTGGGTTAGTTTGTTGCCTATTCTCTGTGTTGTTCAAGAAACCTGAAGATTACCCAAAGATTTGTTTCCCTTGAAACCTGACCAAGCTGAATCCACTTAATTTTTTTATTTTTACTGTTGGTTGTGACTGTGTTAAATAAAGCATTGCATACTACATGTATTGGTACATTGCATTTATAGTGGCAAATAGTATTGTTTTGCAATATCTAATTATAACAGTAGCACGCGCCAACAAATGCTTTCTATGGCAAAGTTACATGCAAAAGACTACGATGTACAATCAGAAGAGAAGACACAACCCCCCTAAAGCAACAAATGCAAAAAGCCTCATGTTCGAGTAATGACCGGTTTTCAAACAGCACCCTAAATTCACAGATTATCTGTGGCTCTCTGTTGGTGGTGAATGAGGTTTCTCTTTTATATTATGGCATTGAAGAATAGTTAAAGCACAGCTGCAATCTGCAGCAATCTATATTTTTATAATCCCCCACCCTTGCATACTCTGCAGCTTTCTTCCTGTATTTTAACATTATCTGAGGTTTTCTACCGTAACAAATAGAGGGGAAAAAGAGGTCACATGACCATCCTTGAGGTGTAAGGTGGAGCCAGCATTTATTGTCCACTCAACAATGATTGACATTTAGCAGACATCATGTAAATCTAGACTAATCTCATTAAACCTAATACACACAGCTTTGACCTGATGTGAAGAGTAGAAAACATTAAACCAGAAGATGTGTTACATTTGTTTGCAGCCAAGATTACACAGTATAGCATAAAATACTATTCCACATTCTTTATCAGCTCAAATTATCACCTAATACAATACAGCAAGTCTACTCACTGGGAAACACTTAGGGGAAATTTATCAAAACTGGAGTAGACAGAATCTGGTGCAGTTGTCCAAGGCAACCAATCAGCTTCTTTGTTCAGTTAAGCTTTAAAAATAAAAGAGAGATGCTAATTTGATTGCCATGGGCAACTGTTCCAGATTCTGTCTGCTCCAGTTTTGATCAATTCCTCCCACTGTATTCACACAAAGAAGTCTTCACAACAATGTACAGCTGTTCCTAAGTCCTAAAATTCAGTGTGCACAAAGGACTGGCTCTGTAGTAATTCCTTCTCACCCAGATGAAACTGGCTGTATGGAGGTTGTGTGCATCACATACTACACAGCAGCAGGGACCCATACCCCCTAAAACCCAAGACCCACAGTGAGTGGGTCTTGTGGGAGAACAGCATCTGAAAACTGGATCTGCGCCTGCTGCAACATCCTTTGGAGATTTGGGGCCACAAAGTGGGAATGGAAGAGGGAGAAAATGAAAGAGCAGCATAGTTTTCCACTAAGCTCCAGAGGGAGAAGTAGACAGGACAGAAACAGGCGAGGCTGGTACTCTGCTTTAAAATATATCTTAACTCAGAAAAATATATTTCTTTAAATGATAGTTTAGAGCAGCGGTTCTCATCCTGTCTAGTGCCGCGACCCTTTGAAAAAATTGCCCAAGTTGTGGCGACCCCTAACAGTAAAATTATTTTCGTTGCTCCTTTATCGCTGTAATTTTGCTACGGTTATATAGCTATTAGATAGCACCTCCCGGCCGCCCGGGAGATAAACCCTTTCTCCCGGAAAGGTCTACTCTGCTCGATCGAGCAGAGTAAACCTTTCCCTGCTCTGGTTTTTTTAAAGTTTTTTTTCTGACATCGGAGCCGCCGGTCGCCCTCAGTCAGAAAAAACAAAAACCAGCATAGGAATGCATAGCTAGATTCCTATTAGCTATTTCACTTTGCAATATCCAATAGTAAGTTGGCTATTGCACCCGCCGTCTGCTGCTGTCAATCACCAGAAGAGGACCTGATGGAGAACTTCAGGTGCTCCATTGCTGATTGACAGCAGCAGTGGGCGGGTGCGATAGCTAGTTTGCTATTGGCTATTGCAAAGTGAAATAGCCAATAGGAATCTAGCTATGCATTCCTATGCTGTTTTTTTTTTGTCTGACTGACGGCGGCCGGCGGCTCCGATGTCAGAAAAAAAAAGCTAGAGCAGGGAAAGGTTTACTCTGCTCTATCACCTTTCCTCCCGGGCCGTCGGGAGCCGCTATCTAATAGTGGGGGACTCCCGGAGCGTCCGAGAGAGTTGGGATGTCTTTAGGCGACCCCTGGCAAATAGTAATTCGACCCCCGGCGGGGTCGCGACCCATAGGTTGAGACCCGTTTGTTTAGAGGGTTATAGGATTAGCAGTTTACAGAAGGAAGATGACATGGTTTATTCCTTCAGTTCAGTTCAGTTCACAAGAAGCAACACAATAGTTCTGTGTTGTGTTTTGGGTTTAGATATCTGTTAAGCATGATAAATAGGGTTGAGGTTTGCAGTAATCCAGGATTCAAATTTGGTTGTTTACCTGAGCGGCCAACTTATGAATGTGTTCGCCATGGCACCAAAAGTGAACCCCTATAATGCATTGCATGACATGAGAACTGTGGTCAGTTAGCATAGTATGGGCAATAGTGGAGGTTTGCAAATGCACTAGCCTCCTCCTTATAAAAGTCAGCTATGCCATCAGCATTTTGTCAGTGTGTATTGGAGTTGGGGTAGTAGGAAAAGGTGACATTTAGAGTGATCTCAGGGAGAGATAGTGACTGCTAGACATGTGCGATTAGTTTCGGAAAAATTTGGAGATTTGGATGTATCCGAATTTCCGAATAACAGAAATGACGAATGAAAATGAATTCGAATCTCCACAAACAAAATTCCAGACCAAATTCGTTATAGGTAGTCTGTACGAATGTTCGTTTGTGGGCGAATTTTCATTGCAGCAAAGTGACATTTACATTTTTTTTTTAATGTCACTTTGCTGCAACGAAATAAATGAAATTGAAACGAAAAGAAAACGAAATTTCATACAGACTACCGCTAACGAATTTAGTCCGAATCTGAATGCTGAAACTAATTGACTTTCTGACCCGAAAAACGAAATAAAGCATAATCCGAATCAAAACGAAACTAAACTAAACAATTTTTTTGCCGGTGCACATGTCTAGTGGCTGCTATATACAGCACTGTGTTGTGCCACTGCTACTTTGCAGTGTAGTGGGACACAGCAGAGGGCTTCCCCACTGCTTTTGTAAGCTAAATTGGTGAGGCAAGAACATCAGTGGGATGGGGCGGGGCTTTGGTCAGACAGGGGCGGGGCTTTGGCGGGACAGGACGTCACTGGTACAAGGGCCAATTTAGACAGGAACCAATTAACCTACCAGCATGTCTTTGGTCTGTGGGAGGAAACCCACGCAAGTACAGGTAGAACGTGCAAACTCCTTGCAGATAGTGATCTGGCTGGGATTCGAACCCGGGACCAATACCACTCTGGCACCCTTCTCCTCCTCCCATTAAAGCATATAGGACGATTTTGTAGAGCTTTCAAAAGTCACCAGGGAGGTGTACAGTTGGCAAATAAGACCTTGCCCATGCGAATCCCTATCACAACAACGTTGAAATTGTGTAAGGAGCTGAACATCAGGTTTGTCCCGAGGCTTTATGTTTTTCCCAAAGGTCTGGAAAGGAAATCACTGAATTTCATGACAGCATAGACTTTAGAGCTTCAAGTCCTCACAAAGCCCACCACTGAAATGCATGGGGGATTATGATGCCCCGGAGGGAACATCTGGTTAATTTGCACAGAACAAATGCATATGCATTTTTGTTCGATGAATAGCTATGCAAATGTTTTTAGACATAGACTCCTAAGTGTTGTTATAATTTGTATACTAGATGGCACCAGATTGTTTACAAGTTCTGTGTTGTTTGCCTATTTCTACAAGTAGAAAGCTTTAAACTGTAACCTGATGAGGAAAGTATGATATTAATGCATGACGGCTATTAGAAAAATAACTACAGTGCAAGTCAAAGGACAACTTTTTTTCTTTAAAAAGTACTTTTGATTTGGAAATGTTGTCAGGTCTTACAGACTATCTAGTTAATCAGGGTTCCAAGGATGAGCCTGTTAATCAGACTGATGAGAATAGTCCTATAATTAAAATCAGAAATTACGGAAGGATATATAGAAAAAACCCACTGACATTCATCCTACATTCAGTAAAAATAAATAAAACTAATTAAAGCCAGACACTCCCACAAACAATAGTACAATAACATGACACAAGCCAGCTCAGTAAATTTATGTACTCCCACTAAGCCTATATACAGGCACACTAGAGCCAAAGGAAAACAAACCTTCTTCAGAGAAGGCAGGTATCCATTTAGGGTGATGTAGGGCTTACATGTATACTCAGTGCTTGTCAATTGCTTTGCAAATGGTTCCTGAGGATAATGTTATTTAGACTGGTGTTTGCAAGCTAAGGTTTTTCATTACCCATGTGTTAAGGCCCCCTAATTAGTTATGAAGCTCATATAAAAATAAAGACCATTTTCGGCCGCCAAAACATGTCAGCTGAAAATGGTACTATTGCCGATAGTACTGAAAACCGGCCAAAAATGCGGTGCATCCCTAGCTTCTCTCCTCCCCACCAGGTGCCAGCTGCAAGCAATGGCCTGTGTCCCCTCCAATCCCCACTGCTCTCCCCCGCCTGTATCGGCAGTGAGGATCGAAGGGGATACAGACCCAATCCAGCTACTGGTGCCCAGTGGGGAGGAGAGAAGCTGTCAGAGGGCCAGGGGTGGACTGATCCATCAGGGCTCCCGGGCACCGCCCGAGGGCCTGCAACCAGCATGGGGCCATGGCCAGGGCTGCCGATAGAGGTGTACAGACAGCTGTCCTGTACGAGCATGCCCCATCAAGTCAGCAGGATGGCCGCATTAAGTGAGCGGGAGATGAGCAAGCGGGCGGAGACTGAACCCAGCATGGGCCAGGGGAGTCTGCCTACACACATCCTGCGATCCTCCAGTGACAGCTTTTCAGCTGTGCTGCTTCCTCTCTGCCGCGATCACCATGCAAGTATTCTGCCCCTCTCCTTGTTGGCTCTGATCACATACTGTAGACTCCAGGCAAGCAGTTTCAATGGTTTGTAGTGTTACATGTGTGTTGTGCCACATCACAGCCAAGCCACGATAGAGATCTTTTCTTTGTGCAGTTCAAGGACATACATGATCAGTGCATTGATACATCAGACACATGGATTACACTTCTTAGCATAGAAGATTTATTCATTCTGATGAAAGCCATGGTCTGCAGTGTGTTTGTTCTGGCCTGAAGTCTGCCGTGCGTTGGTTCTGGCCTGAGGTTTGCAAGCGTTGGTTCTGGCCTGAGGTCTGCCATGCGTTGGTTCTGGCTTGAGGTCTGCCATGCATTGGTTCTGGCTTGAGGTCTGCCATGCGTTGGTTCTGGCCTGAGGTCTGCCATGCGTTGGTTCTGGCTTGAGGTCTGCCATGCGTTGGTCCTGGCTTGAGGTCTGCCGTGTGTTGGTTCTGGCCTGAGGTTTACAGTGTGCTGGTTCTGGCCTGAAGTCTCCTGTGCATTGGTTCTGGCCTGAGGTTTGCAGTGCGTTGGTTCTGGTCTGAGGTCTGCCGTGTGTTGGTTTTAGTCTGCGGTTTGCTGTGCGTTGGTTCCGGTCTGAGGTCTGCCGTGGGTTGATTTGTACAGCGATCATTCCTAAACTGTAGAGGATCTTCAGGGGTGGGCAAACTCTGGCTCTGTAACTGTGGTGGAGCTACACGACCCATGATGCATTGCAAGACCCTTGCATAGGCATGACTCTCACAGCCAGATGCATGATGGGATTTATAGTTTTGCCACAGCTAGAGGAATGAAAATTGCTCACCCCATGTCATAATGCATTGGGTGGATTTTATATGGGTGGAGCCCAAGGGGGCCCCATAATCTCTTATGCTCAGCATGTTCGGCTGACCCGAAGTGCAGAAGGAGTTCGACTCAGCCGAACCAACATCTGGATCAGCTAAGTTGAACCTCCGGCAGGCTACTCGCTGCTGTTCGGCATCTATGAGAATAGGCCGAACAGCAGCGAGTAGCCTGCCGGAGGTTCAACTTAGCTGATGTGAGTGAATAGCCGAATGCCGCCGAGCTGCATTTCGCTCAGCTGTTCTGCTCGGTACCTCTGTGGTACCGAGCAGAATTATAAAACAGTTAAAACAGTACGAAAAAATGAAATAGAAAATGATTGGGCGGAGCTAGCAGTGACAGCTAGCTCTGCCCAACTGTTTTGTATTGGCTGGGCGGTTCTGTTGCCGTCAGAATTAATTAAAAAATCACCATAGGAATGCATAGCTAGATTCTTATTGGCTATTTCACTTTGCAATAGCCAATAGCAAACTATCGGTTGCACCCGCACTCTGCTGCTGTCAATCACTATGGAGAACTTCAGGTCCCCTCTGCTGATTGACAGCAGCAGTGGGCGGGTGCAATAGCTAGTTTGCTATTGGCTATTGTAAATTGAAATAGCCAATAGGAATCTAATTATGCATGAAACAGAGCAGGGGAAGGTTTACTGTGCTCAATCAAGCAGAGTAAAACTTTCCCAGAGAAAGTGTTTCTCTCCACTATCTAATAGCGGGGGACTCCCGGAGCCCCCGGGAGAGTTGGGCTGTCTGGAAATCAGTGTCCCTGGTTACCTGGTAGCCAGGGACGCTGATCTGTCTGTGCAAGTGGCCAGAGCCAGCCGTGAGATGACGGCTGGCCCCACCCAGCAGTTAGTAGCAGTTTGGCCAGCTTCGGCTTTCACATCGGCTCAGTCGAGCCAAAGCATATGCCTTCGGCTCGACTGAGCCGCTGGGCCGACTTCGGGAGCTGTACAGGGCTATAGTGAATAGCCGTACAGCAGCCCTTCGGTTCTGCTGAACCGAAGGAGTCCTGGGGCTGAAGCTAGCTGAAGGATCAGCCGAAGCTACGGCTAGATCCTTCGGCAGCTTAGTGAATAGACCCCTTACTGTTCATTCATGATTTTACACATAGTAAATATTTACTATCTGCTCACTTTATTAATGAACAGGAAGCAGCTCAGTGCAGAGGCTTCTTGTTCTTTTGTGACTGGGCTGGTAGTACATTTTTACATTTTAAAATTTTAAATATATTTTAAATATCTCCAGATTGTGAATGAACAGGACGCCTCAGCACTGAGAGCTTCCTGTTCATTGAGTGCTACGGCTGTAGAAAAAGAGATTGAGGACTCTGTGTCCTTAATCTCTTTTTCTATTTTAAAAGGGAAATATCAGGGGTCTGCTTAGACTCCTGATATTTCCCCAAAGCCCCCAACAGTAAAGGAAAAAAATAATAATTAAAAAAAACAATTTTAAAGAGGTTGGGAAAAAAAATAATTTTTGGTTTCGGCCTGACAAATTTTTAAATGTTGGTTTTGGTCTAAAAATGTCATTTTGGTACATCCCTAATAATAATAATAATAGTTGTTGTTGTTGTTCTTCACTGCCTTGACCCATAAGCACTGCCAGTCACAGTAGAGGCAGTTATAAATTAGAGAGTGTATGGATTTTTTTTACAAAAGTACAGCTACACTTTGAAAAAAGTAGACTTTTAGCTGCAATTCAAACTTAATTTGGAGAACTAAGTAGTCTGCTTTCACTCTACTTTGACAAGATTGCATTAATATCCTAAAAAGTCTGCCAGTGATCAAAATGTTTCTACAGAGGCTATTTGTTGATTTTCAGAGCCAGAAATGTACACCACTCTTTTTTATGATTAATATATTCACAAATATTGCTCAGTAGTCCCCTGAACTCATCAAACATTCAAAACCCCATAAAGTAAAGTGTCCAGGTACTTCTAAGTTCTCATCTGACGGCTTTTGGCAGACTTTCAGTGTTTTGGCACTTTTTGTTGTCAGCCTCAATGCAGAGAATTCGCTTAGATCAAAAACATAAAAAAGAAGATCCTCATTCACACCTCTACAGATGTGTTTAAACAAATATACTGTTTGAATAAAAGAATGCAAATGGTTTTGGAAACAAATACAATAGATTGGTTAAGCTGAGCTTAATTCTGCTATTAAAGTCTAAAAATATTTCAAACAAGACAAATTGTATGCAATTTGCAATTGCTGGAAAAGAGAATCTGCTTTTTGTGAAGTTAAATAGGCCAATTCATTAGGCTTATTTTTGACAATGAAACAGAATAATTTCTCCAGTTAAATGAAATGTATGTATGCTGTAGCTATAGTCATGTATTACTAAGTAAGATATATGCATATACCTAAAATAACTAAGGTGCTTATATTTAGCAAAAAATAATGCTCCTCCGCTTGTCACATCCATAGAGCACCGGTTTTTGAGAAAATGCCAGAGTATGTTGAACTGCCTACTCACATCTTTCTTAATGTGAGTTTAGCACCTGGAGACACCCTGCTCAGATTTTGTTTAGGGGACTTATCAGGAAGTAAATATTGGAGCCAGTACTTGTTTTAAAGATGCAGACTCCATGGCTGTTTTTCTTATTAATCATCTTTATACTTTGTGTGTCAGTGACTCGGAACAACCACGGCATATCAACAATCCGGACACTTTATTAGCGAATATTTTTTCCAGGTCAGTGGCTTATGAAGTAGAGAATAAAAAATAAGAATGACAGCCTGTGAACCTGCACCTTAAATAAATTGGTGTTTCCTTTCCTTACACCCAAAATTATGGGTTTTTTTCAGTTTTCCACAATGCAAAATGGTGATTATAAATATTAAAATTAAATGATCAATTAACCACTTGTCGTCCGGAGTAATTTCTTAATTTATGCACTCACATGATCAAATTTGAATCTTTGGCTAGAAAGCAGCTTCAAACCCCCAAACAATTATACATTTTCTGAAAGCAGATGCTTTGTAGAATAAAAAAAATGCTAGTTGCAATTTTGTGCAAATGTTTATCAAACAAATATTTTTAGGATGAAATACACTAAAATGTGGGGAGACAAAAAACCCAGGGTACCTAGGCGCACACTCCACCTCCTGAAATTCCAGGGGGTTTGGCGGTTCCACACCTAGCCAAATACTACCTAGCGGCATAAATGGGACAACTGGTGAAGTATCACTCAGACTTCGAGACTCCGGCCTGGGTGGCTTTGGAGTCTGCAATAGTACGCCCCTCATCAGCCGCCAACCTCCTCTGGCTAGCTCCGAAACAGAGACCAACGATATCCAACCCGATCACATCCCACTCTCTCCTACTTTGGGACTCTGTCAAAATTTCTCATGGCCTCCTTTCCCCTAATTTACCCCTCATGTCCTTCCTGGTTAACACCCTCTTCATCCCTGCCCTACAGCATCCAGCACGGTTCTCTGCGTGGTCAGAACGCAGCCTTACCACCTTCTGGCAACTAAGGACCGCCTCGGGAGTTAAATCCTTTCCATACCTACAAGAGCATACCCAACTCCCAGGTAGGGAAATCGTCAGATATCTCCAGGTCAAGCACTTCGTAGCCACATACACCCCACAGCAGCCCAGCCCCACAGTGCTCTCCCCATTCAAGAGAGTTTGCCATACTAATCCACACAGCCCTGGACTCATTTCACTCCTCTACACCTCCCTGATCTCCCCCACAGATACCCCTCCCCCTTCCTACGTCCGTCAATGGGAAAGAGACCTAGAGTCCCCCATTGAGGAAGACATCTGGCAACAATCTTGGGCAAATACTAAATCTAGCCTGTGCTGTGCAAGCATTTTGGAAATCAACTACAAGGTCCTCTTGCGCTGGTACATGGTACCTGCCAGAGTGGCTATCTATAACCCTAATTCCTCCCCTAACTGTTTTTGTGGTTGTCCGGAACCAGGCACCTTTTCCCACATATGGTGGGGCTGCCCACAGGCTTCTGCCTTTTGGGATGACGTGTTCGCCCTCCTATCATCACTGTTCTCTGAACCCCTGACCAAAGACCCATTTTTAGCATTGCTTAACTGTAAACCTGAAGGCCTCCCCCGTAAAAAGTTTAATCTCTCCATTCATGTGTGTACATCTGCAAAGAGAGAAATAGCTAAAAATTGGCTAACAAAGCCCCTTAGTATCCCTAGTGTAATCAACCACATCAACTGGATTATGGCACATGACAAAGGAACAGCACAACTCAATGATCATATGAACAAATATGAAAATTCCTGGTCTCCTTGGATCGACAAGTACTTTGCCTCAGCTGCCTCACGCCGACTCTGTACACTATAATTTACCTTCACTACCCTCCCTGGCATAATATGCTTACGTCAACCCGAATACTACTCTTTCTCTTCTATCTCCCTCCTACTTGACTTACCTGCCCTCTTCTGTCTTCCAGTATCCCCTCCTGTTGTGTTGTCTGTTAGTCTTGTCAGGTGCCAAATTTTGGCGCACTTCAACCCCCGAAAAGCTTACAGCCACTAGGTAAAATCCAGACAGGACGCCTGCCAACTTTCTAAACACTAAGACACTACTAGTCCTTTTGGGGAATAGATCCCTGAGCTCATATTATCGGGCTCACGACACAGAGAATGATGGCGGAGCCTCCCCCACGCTCATAGCGATAACTGTATGTTGAACGCCATTGATAGGCAATAGGAATGTAAGTTTGAAATGTAAAGATCTATAATGTTTTTCGATAGCACACCTGATCTGCCCATAACACTTCAAACTGTTGTAAAGTTTTTGTATTTATTCCTATGCGGCGATGTCGCTTTCTCTTTCATCCCTGTAACATATGCTCAAATTCTTGAAACTTCTGAAATGGCACCAAATGTTTTCTCATATGTGAAATTGTCTTTTATATTTACAAACCAATAAAAAATTATTTGTGTAAAAAATACACTAAAATGTATTTTAGTGCACAGAAACAGAATATAATACCCAGTTTTGGAGTTGCATCAGTAAATAGATACCAAACTTGTCAAGCCTTAAAATTGTGTGCACCCCTGAAATCGCATAAAACAACACCCAAAAATTGCCCATAGGCAATGCCTTTAAAGCTCCTACCACTAATCAGTTTCAGGTTAACAGTGATTGATGGCCCTAGAATTATTGCTCTCACTCAGATGTTCCTGGTGATATGCAACATGTGTGGTAGACCTTGTCATTTTTAGGAGTACGTTTAGTTTGTGTCAGCAACAACTTCTACTGCTCTGTATTTGCTGTCCCCCCGTTTTCTTTTTTTTATTTTGATTTATTTGACATTATTATTTTTAGGTTTCTGTCAAAAAAACCAACAAAAAACAAGGGTTTAGAATGTAGCGTTTGGGGGTTAGTTTGGGGAGTTTTTTAGAGAGAGGCACATTTTATTTCTATATCATTTTTTATTTTTTCGAGGGGCCTAATTAATTTTTGAGTGACAAAGGCAAAGCTGCCCTTTGTTATGAGAACATTACACCATACTATTACCTTCCAGTTTACTGCATCAAATTACTTGATTGTGCAGTGCCCCAAACCACCAGATCCTTCACCCCCTATTGCCATAGCTGCTAAGAAATTGTAGAACTATTGCTTATGCTCTGTGTGTCATCATACTTTAAGTGGAATCTGAGAAATATTTTAAAGCCTGCCCTGTCTCCTCCTCAAGCTGCTTAAAAAGTCTCCGGCCACTGAGCTAGATTTGTGGCTATTGTCTCTGAAATGTGTCACAGCAGATAGGGATACTGCTGCGTTATGTAAGACAAGGAATAACATAAAATAAAAAATAAAAAATTACAAATGATAAATTATGTGATTCCAGAATATGGTGTCACTGATGCTGTCCAAGAGAATTGTACTATTATGTAGTGCCACATATTGCTTAGAGGTATTTCAGAAGTGTGTAATTTAAACATTTGGTGGTTTTACCACGTCACCCTTGAAGTTACATACCATATGGACCAGAACCCCACTGAATGGCATTTACTTAAATTTTTACGCATTGCATTTTATATCACAGAACATGCCAGCAAATCAAACCCAAGTTATTTTGATTAATTTAATCTCCCCCCCACCCCAACGCACACGCCCTTTAACTGCACAATGAAAGGAGAAGCAGCAAGCCAAGGAGCTCAGTTCAGTCTGCTCTCTCCAACTATCAGCATGCTCCTTGGAGTGCAGCACAACTGATTGGTGGTTCCTCCCTCTTCTAGTTTGAACTCTGCTGTAGAGGGACTTCAAAAGGCTTGTACCGAGTAAAATTCAGGTACTTACACCACTTTCATTTACCAACATATGTTTAAGAATGTAATAATAAATACTGCTCTGTATTAAGTTTGACCTTTAATATCTGCCTGTCACGAACCGTGGCGCCGTTTCGTTGCTAGGAGACGGGCCGGCAGGCTTGCGTATTCGGCTCCTCCCTCCAGACGTCTCCCTCGGACTCGTCACACATAGGAGTGAGGGCGTAGCAGCCTGGCCCTTCGGAAGCATCCCGTTGCTAGGAGACGTTCGGGAGGGCCTCTGCTGACTGCTCCGCCCCAACACACCTGCCTACTCATAAAAGCCTGGAAGGCACACTTGCTCAATGTTCTAGCGAGGTAGAACGTTGAGCAATTTCTTAGGGCTCATACCTCTGCTCCAGCACATGAACCTTTCACTCCAGCAGCATTAATCCGGACTTCTTCCAGCACAGCAGTGATCCTTCGCCCTGTACTCCTGGAGGGCTCTGAATACCCCAACAAACCGCAAGTACCATCCTGGACCCTGTAATTGTTTACATTGCCTGCAACTCAGTGGGGTTTAAAGAGACACTGCTCTACAAAGGGGGCTTGCTCAGGAGTACTCCTAATTACTGTTTCATAAGCCTGCAATAGTGTTATGCATTAGTGGAGTGAACTACTGTATACCAAAACAAATGCGGGACTACTTTTCTTCCCTCTGCCAAGTTGCTATAGTTTTTTGCATTCATGGAGTGAACTACTTTATTTTGAACTACAAATCCCCACAGGCCCCAACTAACCACAATATTGCAAAGAGGGAAGGTTCACTTGTTGTTATCTCTGCAATTACAGCCTGTGGTGGCATATGATGTGTTAAGGGTTCCAAGCTCACTCTGCCACACTAAAGAGTGTAAGTGTAAACCCCCCACCTGAGCCATCCACAAAGCCTCTCCGCAGCTGAGATCCTCAGCCAAACTCGCTCAATCATTACACTGCCTGGAGTTCAGCTTAAAACTCTCTATTAGATGCTTGATTAGACAAACTATAGACAGTTTAGTCACAATGTTTATGCCTCCAATAGGGGTGTGAAGCCTATTGTAGCCACTCCCCAGGGTAAAATATATTTAATATTTTTCTAAACATCAGATCACACCACTATTAGACTAAGACTATGTATATTTTCCTTTAAATGAGACTTCAATAAGGTTTTGGAGCTATATTCAGGTTTAGCGGATCCTTTTCTGGATTCACCGAACCTCCCATGAAGTAAACGTTGCCCAGTTTGCGTATCCATTTAGAAGATCCTTAAGCTTCTCTGGTTTCTTGTCTATGCATCATAACACATATTTTCATGTACTGTATATGCAATTGTCCATTTCTAGACCATGTATTGTTAGGATTTACATTTTTGCCTATGTATTATGAAGTCACCAATGTTTACAAGAGACTACTATGGTAGCTCTGAGGAAGGGAACGGGGCCCTTGAAATGCATAAGCATACAGCCTTTAATTGTCTTCTGGCAGACCCAGCCATTAGCATCAGACTCTTCTGTTAGTCTATGTTTTTATACCAAGACTGTGGAAAGAGGTTCTTTACGTTACTTGGACATCATTCATGAGTAGAACTGACTATTTGAATTTATGTTTCTTTTATTAAATGATATTGCACAAGGAGAAGGCACTGTCTTGTGTTTATTTTGCAGACCACTACTCTAATTTAATCCCCTGCAGGCCTGTCACTATCAAATCACACCACAGAGATTCCCCTGAATGTTAATGTAAAGAAGGGTATTTGACTAAAGGTCAAAGCAAAGAGTGCAATTACTGTAAAAAAAAAAAAAAAAAAAGCAATGTAACAGAAGCTAATTTCACTGAAAGGCTGCTGGCCTTCAATCTGTCAAAGTTCTGGGTATGGCAGACGTGCAGGATAGGGAGCAGAATTTTGCTATGGCACCCTCTGATTTAAAGTTGTGTCCCTAGGTCCCCCTCTCCATTATTCTAAAGTTGGAGCTAAAGATAAGCTATGCAGTCTCTCCATGTTTTGAATAGTTTTATTTATATCCCCTTTTGCTCACTCCAGCCTTTTAAGTAGATTGCCTCCACTTAGGTTCCTGCCTTTGCTAGAACAAGCAAGATCTCCCAAGCAGCATGATTTTTCAATTGTGGGGTAGAAGTGTTCATTTGTATAAGATCTACCTGGTACTGCGCCCTGCTGTTACCTCCTGAAGTGAACGTTTGTGCTACAAGCCATAGCTGGCTCACACTGTGGGAAGCATTAACTTACTTGAACCACATCCCCGGCTCAGTGTAGAAATATTTCCTAGTCATCTATATTTCTACTTAAATAACTATGAAAGATGTCAGAGCGTCTATTCATTCACCCAAGAACTAAATCTGCCATGCAGAGAAACCAGAAAGAAATGTTTTACAATGCTGCATACAAGTCCCTGCGGTATTTTTTCCCAGCAACATTTCTCAGCAATTGTATGCTCACTGGCTGCTCTATCTCTGTCACAATTTTTCCTTAGTGACCCTTACTACAGATCCAAGCCTCTGGGCAGACCACCAGCTCAGCACTCTGCCTTTTGTCCCTCAGGTATATCTCTGCTTTTCTTCGCAAGATTGTTTTTCTTTTAGGTTTTCCCTGATACAGGACAGAAACAGATTCATTTAAAAATTCACAGAACAACAATGTGCCATAATCTGCAGAAACCAATCAGCAGTCATCTTGTTGAGTCCTCTCAATGGACACAAGATGATAGATGATTTGTTGTTATATGGGTTATTATGCTTTGCTCATCTTCATTTTTCTTCTTGCCATTTCATTAAAAGATTCTGTTTGTCTGTTATAAAAGTTTACACAGCATTAAATGTATAAGCAGTCATGAATAATGTAATATATTATGAATTAACTAGAAGTCAACATTTTTTAAAGATTTAGTAAGCAAAAATGACCACAGTACAATATAATGCATATTTAATTATATACTAAATTGGTTGCATTGCTAGGAAACATCACGTGACCACAAACAGACTGAATAAAGGTCATGTCATAGTATAACTACATAGCAACGTTCTGGGTCCAGAACCTAGGCTCTATTTACACCTATGTTTGATTCACCTGTTCTTTTTTATTAGCCACATTTAATGCACATTGTAATATTATCAATCTGCGTTTTAAGTGCATTGTACAATTGGAGCAATACGCCGTCTTGTAGGCCTGGGACGGTTTCGGGCGATGCACCTTATCCAGGACTCACAATGGCAGTCCTTGCGAGGTTTGCTGTCGGATACGAAGCTGGCAGATTCGGGCTTCTGGAGACAGCTTCAGCTTTCCCACTTCCTAACTACACTACCTGCGCCTGCCGGTTATACTCGGACCCTCACGGAGTACGAACGCACCTGTACCGAAACGGGACCGATGGCTAAGACATTGTCCTTCTGTTACCGACTGGTGGTAGAGGCAGACCTGGACTCCCCACTGTCCTTTCTTGGGCAGTGGGAGAGAGAGCTGGGGATCCAGTTCTCCCATGATGACAGGGCCAGGCTCCTGAGGCTCTCCCTGAAGGCGTGCATATGCAACAAATACCAGGAATCGGGCTACAAAATCCTAACCCGCTGGTGTAGAACTCCACGCAGACTTCACCTGATGTACAACAAGGTATCGGAGGCGTGCTGGCGGTGTGCCTCCTCTCCCGCAGACATGCTCCATATTTTCTGGGCCTGCCCCAAACTAACACCTTTTTGGTCACGGGTCCGGCAGATAGCCCAGAAGTTTACGGACCACCAAATCCCGGAAGACCCAGCGTTCTTCATCCTTCACCATAACTCATTCCCACTGAAGGGGTACTCCAGGTCAGTGCTGGTACACTTGCTGAATGCGGCACGCGCATGTATCCCAATCCTATGGAAACAGGAGATCCCACCTTCGGTGAGGCTCTGGTTTACCAAAGTGAACGACATTAGAACCATGGGGGACCTGACTAGCTCTATTAGGGGTACCTCCGCCAAATTCGCCACCACCTGGTTTTACTGGGATGAATTCACTGCAACAACCGAATACTGTGGAGCTTTCTGTGGAGGTCCTCGTCCTCAATAGCCCCGGTGCCCTTCCCATATGATCTGGCCACTCGAGGTGCAGGAAGGTGACCAGGAAGTGCAGGAAGGTGACCATGATGGCCTCCTGAGGAAAGCAGTCATGATCCTAGCTTGCTCCCCCCCCCTGCTTCCTCCCTTCCCCAAACCCCCTGTCCACCCATTGTATGTCACCCTCCCTTCCCACACCCACCTCCCGACCTATATCAGAGACCACTACGATGATCCCAATATGGACGACATGCCATGTTGGGCGGACCACTGAATGTCATTGGTAGCGCATCTGGTCAGCACACGGTGGCAATGCGAGCTATTTAAATACTGGCAAGGCCTCTGCGAAAGCGGGGGCTAGACGTAAGATCAATGTTTGCAAAGTCGTAGTTGGCCTCTGTGCTTATTACAATTATCTGAGTTCTCAGTACTTCTGATGTGAAATGATATGACACGTTTACCCTTGTTCGCTGTTATATGATAAAACTGTTCAATAAAGAATTTATAAAAAAGAAAAAAGAAAAAATTGGAGCAATACGCAGTCAGATATCAGCTTGATAGGAGCCAATGGTCTTGGAACTTGTTGAGAAGGTTGTGTCTATACTTTGTCATTGTCACAAGCTTAATAGTGTTTTCTAGGCTCAATATTGTGATGAGTGACATGATGGAGTTTGTATTTGTTGGTCCTGCTGCCGGTATTGTGGCAGGAGAGCAAGTTCTAAAATGAGAGGATACTGGGTGCACCCTGCTATTTCCCACATGGATACACATGGTCAGTTTTGGGTACTTTATGGTGAGCAGAAGTAGCACAAAGAAAATACCTGGATTATGCCCAGATATATTGTCTGCGGGAGGGATGGTAGAGGAGGGGTATGCTCCTCACCTGCATTATGAGCATTTCTGTGTCAAACAAACCTGCAGCAGCAGCAACCATGCTTGCACTCTGTCATCTCTCCACCCAGAGCACATGGCAAGTATCATGGGGCAGTGCTTGTGGCTGATGCATTTTTATATGTTGCATTGCACTTCTATGGACCTCACAAAGCTTTACATGGAAAAATTATCAAACCAGGTCATATTTTCCTAATTGCTTTGCTAAACAGTGCAGACATGTGAACACAACATATTCATGACATTTGAACTATGTGCATTGCAGCGCTTGCTTTACAATGCTAAAGAATGAATGGGCCCTTCAAGAAGAGCTTCAGGAATTCACAATGTTAACCCTTGCAGTGGGGCTAACCCTGCACTACAAGGGTTAACTGCTTGTTTTTCTCTAGGGACTGGAATACAGAAGATATGCTCACCCAATTCTCGGTCCTGTGGCAGTCAGTACTCACCTCTTCCCCGCTCTGCCCCCTGCTGTGATATGTCCCTTGACATCCTCACATCTAATTTGCAAGTCAATAAATCTACATTAGACATGATGACGTCATGGGTCCTTAGACCACCAAAGTCCAGGAGAGAAGAGGCTACAGGTCTTAGCAGCCCAGTGGGATTTAGGATCAGGTGAGTATATTTTCTTTAATCCAATCCTAGACCAAAACGAGAAGTTAACTTTGCAAATTCCTGGAGTTCTTTTTTAGCAGCACAGTCTATAGTTTTAATCATTCACCAGGGCCATAGCACATTACATGCAGGGGATATATCAGTACAAAGTCACATTTTGATGTGATCATAGCATGCAAACTGCACGTGTGACGTATATATTTCTTAGTCATGGACAATGTTTCATATAGCAAAGTATAAATGAATTACACCTACCACATAGGTCAAGAGAATTGCCACTGCAATTGTCTTTTTTAATATAGTTAGATACTGGGCATCACATCTATCAGTTTACAAGTATCACTGGGAAGACGAATAATTCCAGATAATTATTTAATGTCCTAAAGTGCAGTGTGAAGTGACAAATTACACATAGCATACAGTTTACACGCTGCATGTAGAGCCTAAACCACGGATCTCCCTTCAAAATTAATTATTCAGACAAGAGCAAATCAAATCATGTTAGCTACACCCTGTTGCACTCGCTGCCCCACTGCTGTAATGACGTTTTGTCTTCTTCTTACAGAAAAGTATAGAATTCTGCTGCATGTGATAAAAGTGCTGCTAAGACCCATAAGGTTCTTCTGCTTGTAGTAGTTAGGAGGGGATGTTGTCCACATTGAAACACCAAAAAATAATAAAGGAAGATGAGTACACTTAAGGGCTGTGGAGAAGTTCTGTCTTACAATAGAACAGCTTAAAATATCTGATTTTTGTGTAGAAAAAAGGACAACAGAAGCCAGAAACTTGTTTAAAATTGGGCAGGCAGTAGTTTAAGTGCAGCCTGAAACTTTAGTAACCCAGTTTCCAACATAATCTAGTAATAAGGTTAATATTAAACATATTACAATTGGAAAAAAATAAAGACATTGCGGTGGTAATGAATATGACTCACTTTGACATTTTATGCAGTATATGCAACTGCTATACTATGTGGTAATAATACTTTATTAATTAATGAGTAAAAACTGTCAGGCGATAATGAGGGAAATATTTCTTCTCTGTGTTATTACTTCCTAAAATCTCCCATGCTATGTTCACAACTTACTTAGCCGTTTTTCTCATTGTGTGAAAAATAAGGTCTTAACAATGGTTTAGTTTTTCAGTAGGTACAAAGAGCTCACTCAATGCTGATCTTGTCAAGTTACAGGAGCAGCGAAGAGCATCTTTTTTAAATCAAATTATTGTTTTGAAAAACTGCGACTGTTTTCTGTTTTTCAATCCCATCATCTAATTGATTTGTCTGTTACAGCTCCTAACATAGTGACACTTACCATTCATTTTAATCCCAGTATTCAAAACTAATGCTAAACCTAAATGAGATAATAGCGCCACTTGCATAGGATTTCTTTTTGATTTTTCTTAATGATTGTTTTATTAACCAAATGTTAACTAGCACATGACAATTGCAGAGATGTAATTTACCTATCCTTTCTTATGCCATAAATATTTTAGGCAATATTTAGGGGGTTATTCACAAAGCTAGCTGAAGTATCAGTCATAGCTCAGGCTGACTCTTCGGCTAGCTTCGGTTGCGGGAGGCCTTCGGTTCAGTCGAACCAAAGGGCTGCTGTACGGGCTATTCATTATAGTCCATACAGCTCCCGAAGGCGGTCAAGTGGCTCTGCCGAGCCGAAGCCATATGCTTCGGCTCGACTAAGCCGAAGTGACACCCGAAGCAGGGCCGAAAACATCGCAAATGACAGCTGGGCGGAGCCAGCCGTGAACTCATGGCTGGCTCCACCCAGTTGTATTGACAGATCAGCGTCCCCAAATGACCTGGGAATGCTGGACTGTCATTAACAATGACAACTGGGCGTAGCCGGTCGTGACATCACGGGCGGCTCCGCCCAGTTGTTGTTCATTGGCTGGGACCTGCTAGAAGACTAATTTGAGGGCTTAGGTTATCAATTTTATTAGTCAAATGTGAATATGACAACTTAATAATGTCTTGAAAAGTATTTTAGTAGTAGCATATATGTCCCAGCCCCATGTCTGCTGTTGGTCCTCAGTGCTACTTACTGTAACTATTTTACTATATTGGAAGGTGCAAAAAGTTCTAATCATTTCAAGTATATGTAAACCAAAACCATTTTTAGTTTTGAACGCAGCAGTAGGAAGTTAGAATGTCTGTTAGTTTTTATTGATGTCTTTGTCCTGGCTAGGGCTTCCTCACTTTCTATTTGTCCTGGTGCACATTGTCACTGTGAATGAAAGTGATGGAAAATTCAAAATTCTAAGTGGTCACCACAACAGAAAAAGAGAGGAAATCTTCCACTGGAGTCACTTGTTCTGGTAACAGCTGTCCAAGACAGGATTTACCTTACCTTGGAGATATTGTTCTCTCATTTCCTTTTGTGTGTAGAGGACATGGAGGTAAAGAAAATCTCTCCAATAATAACATTAGACACATAACCAAAAAACAAACAAAAAAAGCTTAAAGTGATTTTACTGTTAAGATGTAAATCCCTGCTTATAAGCACTCCTTACTACACTACAGTCCAGGTCTCTCACACAAATTATCTTCCTTAGCAAACACACTACCCATACCAACTGAAGATGCATACAAATCTAGTGGCTCTAAATCTGTTAATTTGGGGGCATTGTGGAGACATTCTTCAATAATGATTTATTGTATTCCTGTATAGTGTTGGGCTAATCTGCCCAAGCTTGATTTGTCATGGGTTTAGCGAAATTTGAAATTTAGTGCTCCCAAACACTGAAGTATATGGGGGAGTGAATCCTATCTAACAGAGAAACTAATGTAAATATAAAGGCATAGAAAGCTGGGCATTGCCATGGGGGTACATGTTCCTATGCAAAAAAAAAGAATATTGCACAGTGGGGAGAGGGTCTTTTCATGGCTTCAAGGGTAACATGGAAAATACACAAGTATTATTTTTTAAATATCATGCTTTGGGATACCTTAAAAGCTGTTCATGGTGTTATGGAACAGTACAATTGTCACGAATGGACTCAGCATCAGAGTACACTAACAGCACATACTTGGCTGTGAAGTTAATTTTCTTCTTTTAAAATTGTCTTGGCTTGTATACAGCAGTACTCCAATCTGATTCAATTCTGTTTATTTAAAAAAGGCTTTTTTAGGGTAGTTTTAGAGGTGACACATGCTTTTTCATCAAAAGATAATAGGCCTGCTTTGACTGCCAGCTAGAATTGGTCAATAGTTTACTGTCCTGCTGCTGCCCAATTTCTATCAAGCTTTCATTAAGAACTAAGACTCTACACGATACAGTAGTGTAAAATCAGCAAGCAGTTTAGAAGTTTTTGAAGCATTAGCAAAAGTTGATTTTCTTTGAGGAGAGCTATAGTGGGGGAATCATGGAGAGAGGTCCAGCTTAAGATCCTTCACAAGGCATACTCGGCCTTTAATATCCTACTCAAATCACAAAGCTGGACACTCTTATGCAAAAATTATTTCCCCAATCTCAGTCATTTATTCTGGTCCTGCCCCAACACAAACCTTCAAGAAATCTTCTCTATTCTATATGCATAACATTATAGGTAGCATGAAACCACTCCATGCACTGGTTGGTCTCCACACACTGTTTGGGAACATATACCGTATGGCTTCTAGGTATAAAAAATGGCTTCTACCTCAACCTCCCACTCAAACAAACCCTTAAGACAATGTTCTTATACAAACTGGACACTGCACATGACAAACCTATGCATGCTTAAAGGTTTTTGGGCACACAATACATTCCCCCCTCACAATAACTTCCAAGGGATCATGTGAGAGAAATCATGCTCCTCCTCCAAAACACAATCCTGAATTTATTATGTTATTCTTAAGGTGCCCATACACTGTTCGAATTTCGGCTGGTTTTTGAGGAAGCGGCCAAAATTTGCAAAGCATGTACCGCCGTCGGCACCCTTTCGATCGCTATCCCTCTATCAGCTGATTAAAGGAGACCGTTGAAACATCTTCGATCGATCACAGCTGGCAGCCAATGAGCTGCCCGCTCTGGTCGGGTATTCTGACAGGTTCCGGCAGCCACTATATGTAAACTACTGGACCATTAGCACTTCCTGAGTCTCTTCTACCAGTACAATATAGAGCACCTTAACCCCCAAGCACATCTAATGTAATTTAAGAAAATACTAATGTAATTGAAGCACCGAGTAGGAAAGACAGATAGGGAACACTTGTCTGAGCCTACCTTATAGAAGAACTTAATTAAAGTTACAGACTGCTCAGCAACAAGCAACTGTTGAGGAAATAAACACTTTAGTCAGAACTATATAACATACAACATAACGCCAGATCCGTGTAATGCACTAAAGAGTATCAGAGTGCAGCAATCAGGACTATGCAATATACATCATAGTACACAGAATGTAGGGGTCAGAACAGGAGTGTGTTATGTACAGATTGCAGGGCTCAGGTGTATGTATCATATGAGGGCATAGAAGCATATACTGTATTTCGTGAAGGACTCGATACTATGTAACATACTGAGTGACAAGCTTGGGTGTATGTAACTTTTGGAGTGCAGAGCTCAGGAGTATGTAACATATCAGGGCTTAGCAGTATGTAACGTATGGAGTGCAAGGCTCTGGACTATGTAACATACAGTATGTAATGCAGGGCTCAGAAATATATAACGCATGGAGTGCGGGGCTCAGGACTATGTAACATGAGGAATGCAGGGCTCAGTACTACAAAACGTATGGAGAGCAGGGTTCAGGACTTTGTAACGTATGAAGCACATAGCTCACGAGTATGGAGTGCAGGGCTCTGGATTATGTATTATATGGCGTGCAGAACACAGTACTATGTAGCATATGGAGAGCAGGGGGTTGATTTACTAACCTTATAAACACACCACGAACATTTATACACCTCTGTAGTGTGTTCCCTCCCAGCATGATCTATGGGTGGAATCTAAACACCTTCGTAGTGTGTACACACCCAGCAGGTGTGTTGTGCAAAGCCAAGCATGAATTGCAAGGTGATGTTGTGTTAATTAGCTCTATGTTGTGTTGCTTGCGTTGATGAATGCAGGAATGTAAATGCATGAGCTAACCATTTTTGTCTAAACTGTGAAGCAGCATTATATATGCATCATGTGCATGATTTTTCCATATATGGCATTAGTGGAAATATGCTTTTAGAGACTTTTTGGTTGATAAATACGTTTTGCTGTGTGAAAATCACACGCACCTGGTGCGTGCGTGTGTTTAGGTTAGTAAATCACCCCCATGGTCTCAGTACTATGTAACAGATAGAGTACAGGGCTCAGTGCTATGCAACGTATGGAGAGCAGGGCTCTGGACTTTGCAACTTATGGAGTACATAACTCACGAGTATGAGCTCCATACTCATGGTCCAGAGTGCAGAACTCTAGACTATGTAATATATGGTATGCCGAAGTCAGTACTTTGTAACATATAAAGAGCAAGACTCTGGATTTTGTATCATACGGGTTGCAGAGCCAAGAACTATGTAACATATGTAGTGCAGGGCTCAGAACCAGGGCAGCCATCAGAAATTTTGGGGCCCCTTACACAGCTTTAGACCTGCTGTTGTTGCTGGGGCCCAGCCCCCTCTGCCACTGGAGCGGGGCTCAAGTGTATGTAACATATGGAGAGCAGGGCTCAGGTATATAAAATGTATTTTGTACAGGGCTCTGGACTATGTAATATATGGCATGCAGGGCTCAGTACTATGTAACCTATAGAGTGCAGAGCTCCGGACTATGTAACATACAGAGTGCAGGGCTCAGAACTATGTAACGTATGTAGTGCAGGGCTCCACCCTGCGGTAAAATCCAGTAATAAAATGCAGCATGCTATTGCAGCACCCAGCCCCTCTCACATGCATTGTATTATGAATATATGTGTCTGGGATGTTCACACATTGTTTTCTATGTGTCCTAGCGGTGACCTGCATTGATTCTAACACGTCCGAATGCGAATAAATCCGAATGCTCGGATACATCCGAATTTCGTTCAAAACAAAACTAATTTGGACATGTGAATGTTCTCTGGCTGGTTCAGATGGGTTTTTTGGCTGTTGGTGGTTGCATTACAGGCACGATCATGTGACTTTGTTCCAAAACAAAAATGCAGAGGGAACCGAAATCCGAATAACGAACTGAATCAAATTTCGGATCCGAAACCTGAAAAACGAATGAGATAAAAATCAGAAAGGATACGAAATGAAACAAAACAAATGTTTTGCAGCTTTCCATGCATGTAAATATTTGTGCAAGTATTTACATACATAATGACTGAATGGACATGCACCACCACCAATGCATAGTTATTGAGAGCCAGGGGGTAGGGCTGTAAACATAACACTTTTCATAGGGATGAGGGCACTATAAAAGGGAGCTGAGGGTGATCTCTTGTACACTTGTCATAGAGGAGAAGGCAATATAAGAGGGAGCTGAGTGTAAGCTCTTCTACACTTGCCACAGGGAAGAGGACACTTTGAGAGGGAGCTGAGAGTGATCTGTTGTCATAGAGGAGAGGACACTATCAGAGAGAGATGAGGATGATTCTCCTGTACACTTATCATCGGAAAGAGGACATTATCACAATGAGCTGTCCATAGGGGACAGGACAATATGAGAGGGAGCTGAGCAGTGTGTGTGTGTACCTGATTGTAGAGTTCGGCCAGAGCCATCGTGATCTCACAATTGGTCCGGTGTGGCTGGTCTGCTGTTCCCGGGACTTCTCTTGGGATGATCCTTGGGGACAAGCAGCTGCAGTGGAGAGACATGGCCGTGCTTCACCTGTCCCGGGAGTTGAGCAGGTGGAATGCGTCCTTTGTGCTGAGTCAGCCTGTCTCCTCTCATGTGCACGCCACTCACTGTACAGTCAGCCCGGCTTACTGTACAGTCAGCAGTGTGCACATGAAATGAGACACCCAGCAGTAGAGACAACCCTGGCCATGCCCGCAGTGCCCCTAAAAATTTGGAGCAATGCACACTACGCCCCTGCCAGAACTTGAATCTAAAACCTGCAAAATTCACCTTGAAACCCATGTAAGTGGTCTTTCGAGGTCTATGCTCCTAAAGGCCTAAGGTATGACTACTGCTACTACTAGAGAGGTCCCCATGCCTCTTTGAATGTGAAGGCTCTTGTTCCAGCCCTCTTGACTGAAAAAGCAAATGCCCTATTCTATATATATCTACACAATTTTTTAATGCTGCTTTAGTCATCTCAGTTGCAGGAAGCAGCAAATCTTTAAATCTATTTTTACTCCAGCCCTCAGAAGTATTTAATTTAGTGTCTATAATTTAAATCATATTGAAAACCCAAACATGTTTTTATTTTGAATAGATTAGGCAATTGTTAAAACACTTTTCAGGTTTTTGGCCTTCTGTGAGCCATGGGGAATATTTTGCTTTACTTTCTCTCCTGTAGTCTTGTAGGATCTACTCTTTTTGTCTTCTTTATTTAGAGAAGATCCTTGGACAGTTAAAAGAAGCTTCTATAATCTTCCATAACCTTCCGCAGCCCCCCTAAAAAAAATAATCTTGATTGTACCTTCTACACTGACTCCAATGCTTTTTTTTTCAAACAAATAACTTTTTTTATGGTGTGGTGTGTTTATTTACCATTTTACTGTATCTTGTAAACAAGTAGGGGTAACAACTACCCATTACTCATTCATGGGGGGTGGGTGACATCTGGGTGCCCCTTTTATGATTAATCCTTTAAGCCCCCCCTGCCCACGGACCCTCACATCCACCTGGCCAGGGTTGTAGGGAAGAGGGCCTTGTCCTCATCAACATGCACTCTCCCCATGTTGAGGGCATGTGGCCTGATATGATGCAGGGTGGGGGGCATGCCCCCCCCCTTTCCTGCTCTGCTAGACTGCTGCTTGGATCAAGGGTCTAGTATGAATGGGGGGGGGGATGCACTCTGTGGTTTTTGTTTTTTAATTGTTCCTGTGGACTGTCAAAAGTTGCTGATATGAAATAAGCATGCAGCCAGGGAAGTTTAAAAAGTCTGACAGGGTTATTCACCAAAGGGTGAAGCGTTTGGAGAAGGCAGGAGAAGTAAACAATCTAGGACAACATAGCTAAACTGGAAAGTGAGCTGAATTGGAGAATTGTTCCAAATCAGCTATCTTGGCCTAGATTGTTCACTTCTCCTGCCTTCTCCAAACTCTTCAGCCTTTTGTGAATAGACCCTATAATGTCACTTTTCTGCAACAAACGTTCATTTGTTTGTAATTATCGTTTAACTCATCTGAAATTAACAAATCTGTCCGAATTTAAATAACAAAACTAACTGACTTTTAGACCCAAACCCGGAAAAACTAAATAGCAAAAAATCTGAAAGGAAAAAAAAGTAATTTTTTTTCCAGCTTACATGTCTATTGATTTGTGAGCTAAATATATTACCAGCAGAATTCCTTCATTAGCTTACATATAGAAAAAACATAACGTGAAAGGAGCTCCCTTGCTTGAGATTTGTGGGAGAAGACCTCTTTTTTTTATCCACGATAACTAAAAAAAATCAGATAGACTTGAAGGGGTTTTCTGGGGTAATGAATACACAGGAGACATATTCATCGAATATTTAGACATGAATATAGGACACCAGTGATTACAGACCTTTTCTACATCTGTATATATACTGTATATATAGCACAAGTGTGCTAGCCATGTGTAAAACTGATTTATTGCATTTATTATTTGCAATGCACTGTATGCAATGTCATTGTCACACAGTCCAGAGTTTGTGAATGTGTTTTGGTTTGGGAAAAATATATTGATTGTCAATAGATTTTTTTTCTAATCTAAGTTTTCTATAATGAAAAGCTACAATTAATCATGGATACAATGCAGACAGTGACAGAAAAGATCATATTCTCACAAATGTGACCTTAACTGTCTTGACATTTTTTAGCTTTAATTTTTTTTTTCTCAATTTTTTCAACTCTAACACATATTTAAAAAAATACATACTACTTAATTTAATGAGTGATGAAATTGTACTTCCACAATGTCAGACAAAGGCTGTCCTGGAGAAATAGTGAGAGAAAGCAGTAATTTATGAGTTTGAAACTACAAGTGAGTATCTCTGCATGCTTTTCTGAGTAATGTATGTATTTTAGAGTAGACTATTTATGTTGAAAATGTGGGTTGCAAGTCCCAGCATTTTTATACATGTGCCCTAGTTAAGTATCTATGATATACTCCTGTTGCTGCACGGCATATCACCTTTTACCTGCATGGAAGGATTGTAAGGGTTGATTTTTTATTAAACCATTCGCACAGTGAACAGGTATTCAAAGAGATTTGCAGCATATTATGGCCAGTAGATGGAGATCAGTAGCATAGGAATTTTTTAGGAAGATTATTAGGAAGATAGCTAATCTGAACCCATTAAAGTCAATAAGTGAAAAAAATCTGGTGTTTTTTTTTTTTTTCAGGGAGGGACCACTTTATGTGGATTTGTGGGCAACATGGGAAAGGCCATTGCACATATGAGGCCGGAAGGAGAAGTAGTTATTCCAAATAGATGTACCTGTACGTCCTTGTCGTTTACATGGGCTTCTTTATAACATATAATTTGAAGAGCGTTGTCTCCCTCAAAGTCACATAAAATGTAGGCCCCTTAGCCGGCTTTGCAATGGTACATGATCACCATGTCAGTGCTCAGTTCACCATGCCCTTTGTTTAACCATCCCTTGTTTATTAGCCTTGAAAATTTACCATGATTGAGTTCACTCAAATTTACTTTAATGGGGTTCAGATTAACATCCGCAATTTTTGGATTAATTTTGCAAATGTCTAAAAAACTGTATTTTAAATGGGATTACTCAACCACAAGTGATTGATATACCATGTACCATGTGTCACTGTGTAGTAATAATAAGCTTAGTTATACTTAGCCAACCAACAACTTGATAAACTTGATAAATACATGTATCCATCCAGCATTGCTCCCAGAACAGACAGGTGGATAAATAATAGTTACAGTAGTGGGAGGGTCCATGTGGCTCCAGCGGAGGCTGTGATGACAGATCAGCAGTGCATCCCCTAACATGTTTTGCCATAATGGGGTCATCAGAGGGACATACGTAAACCATATGGATCTACTCATTTAAATTATACTGGATGGAGTTAGTCACATTACCTATCAAGAGTCTTAATCGTGTGTTTCACCAACCAGGAAGAACAGTTTGCATTTGATCGCAAACCATCACTGAACCCGGGACACACAATAGTGCATCAAAGTGAAGGGCATGCACTCCGGATGGCACCCATCTAAGTGTCGCCCCGCCGGTGGTGAAGCAACATAATAGGACTAATAGGACTATATAGACTGTATTAATAATGAATCAACAATATAAATGGATCCAAACTTATACATAACTATTTATTGTCAACAAAAGAATTTACTACTCATATATTGTAGTTGTTATGAAAATTAGCGAGTCCTAAATCAGCTAAATATGTTTAAAGTGCCTCAAAACAAAAGGTGTAGAATATGTTCTATCAATAGTGAACATGAACTGGATATTGAATATATGAATATAAATAGCAATAAACATAAATTAATAAACTTTAACAAACCCCACAGTCAGAGCATGTGTATAAAAATATATTTTTCTCTCTCACCCTTTGTGTTGTGTATTCTGTGGTCCTTCCTCCCTTCCCTCCCTGACATATTCATTGACTATCATGGGGCCAAGCAAGGCCTTCCCCCTGCTGCCTGAAGAAAATTTGCAATATTTTATTTTAGATGTCCCCTGCTGGTGGTGGAGATACTGCTGCTGCCTGCTTGTCCACCATGGATATGGAGCTGCAACAAATAGCAGAGGCATCCCTGCCACCAATGGGAAAGCCTTTGCACAAACACCTTGGACTGGATATGCATGTTCAAGAACTATGAGGTGAGTAAAAATCACACATCCTCATAGTTCGAGCCGACGTGTGACAACCGCTCCCCACAGGGACCCCCCTATTGGTTTACATACAACAGCAGCAGCACCTCAATATGATTCATTTCAACTTGAAAAAAAAGGCTATTTTAGGTAGTTTTGGTTTGACACCTGATTTTTTTTTTATCTACAGTAAGAGGCCAGAAATGCAAAGTGGACATAGCAAACACAAATGATTTATAGACTATAGAAAGGTTCACACTTAAAGAAATAATTAAAAATAAAACTAAAGCCCTAAACTTTGTACTAATTGCTAAAAATGGGCAATACAGTTGTATAGTATAACTTTGCAAAACTTTACAATCTTTGAGGTACAACACAGGATTTCCCAGGCAGATAAAGAGACCAAAATTGTAGCTGAGGTCCAACTGCAGAAAAATTGTGTTTGGCACTTTTGCAGTGTCGAACCATTGAAATAGGGCAGTAGAGGCAGCACAAGATTGTAATGGTAGCAAGCCAGCAGCAAAGGCAGGGGATGGTTCTTGTTTCAGGGCAGCAGTGCAAGTAAAAGCTTATAAAAGTGGCAAGATCTGGTAATGATGGCAGGAGATGGTAATTTTTTAAGAAAAAAATATTCATTAGCATTGCTGATCCAGGACTGGTTAAGTCTAATAAAAGTGGTCAACTGTGTCAAAGGACAGATGGATTTGTGTCCCAAAAATGTCTGCTGCACTGAATCCCCTCTTTGTCAGCACACTGGCTGCAGGGCTTGTGTACTGGTCAAGCTCCGGCCAGTGGTTAAGCATAGACAACCAAAAGTTTAGGAGTCCTCCATTCAAAGGTTGTCCGCATATGCTTTGGACCCCAGATAATCCTAGTTTATATGGTTTAGGTGCTGCCTTTCCCTGCTGCCAGCAGCCAGGCCTTGCTGATGCAGTCTAAAGAACAACTTTAAAATGCCACTGAGGCAGCAACCCCAACCGCTGCTCCTTCTCTCACTGTCCTGAGGATCTGAGACACATTGGCCATGAAAGGGAATACTGCCACTCTTGGGAAAGGCAGCCAAGATGTTTCTTCATGACACATTTTCTAAGTGGCACATTCTATGCTCCTTCTGGGATAGCCAGATAAGATGTTGCACTTTTCCCTTGTATTGGGGATTAAAAAACAGCCAACCAGTAATGGTCCCTTTCTTTCATGGGGTACTTACACAGGCACTGTAGCCTAGTCATCACAAATTTACAGTGGCAGAGTTGCTGAGGACAATAATGTCTTCAATAATCTCACCCTACCAGGGGCGTAACTAGAATCACAGAGCCCCATAGCAAAATTTTGTATGGGGCCCCGTGATTGCTAGTTATGCCACTTGTGGAGCCCACTGGAGAGTGACCCTACAGAGCCCACCATAGACTCTCTATAGTGGGCTCTGCAGGGTCTGAGATCTCTTACCTGTCAGCGCTGTCTGCCTCTGTGGTCGCCGGGCCCCGACTCCTGTTCCGTCCTCGGACCCCGCCTCCTCTGCTATCGCCGGGCCCCGCCGCCTCTTGCATCACTGGCCCCACCTGCTCTTAGGTTGCTGGCCAGTAATGTAAGAGGAGGCGGGGTTGCTCTTAGGTGGGCCCCGCCTCCTCCTTCTTTCCGAACACCGCTCTCATCTGCAGCGGCTAGGGCCCCCCTGTGCCCGGGCCCCATATCGGCCGCCTGGGTCGCTATGGCAATTGTTACGCCACTGCACCCTACCCACATGTAACTCCCAAGGTTTGGGAGGGGTGAAAGTATCCCTGGAAGTCTGCCCTATGTCCTACTCCTCCTCATTGCCAGCAGTCCAACTTTTCTCCTCCTTGTGCTCCTCTATCTGCTGCTGCCTCACAGTTTGTGGAGTCAGTTGTGAAAGAATCTGAGAGGCCCTGAGTGGGAGGTCCTCCTTTGCATTCAGTGTCCAGTCTATTGCACTATGCAGTGTGATGACAAGAACCTCAGATCCCTGTAAAAATGCTCATTGATAGCCTGATGCTGCGGGTGCATCCACTGCAGCATGACCAACATCAAGTTCCAGTGCTTGTCTTACCGATGAATTTCGATCAGACAAACACTTGCTGGGTATGACCACCTGCATACTTGCCTTTGTTCATTTGTATTCCTGGGAATAGGAGACACATCCTATATTTATATTTTTTCTATGCTGGAGGCGGCACAAGACTAGCAGATGCTATAAATGCAGGCAAAGTTAAACACCCCTTCTGGAAAAGGACATATATTCATGCCTATGCAATTCTTAATGGGGATCTCCAGCCAACAGTTGGGATGCTGTCATAATTATCTAATAGATGGTTTGTTAATTATTGCCTTGGATAGAATTCACCTTAATCCAAGGGGTTGAGATTCTGATAAATGCATTCTGCTAAATTAAACTAAATGGATTTATGAATGTAAAGGAATGCTATCTATCCAGATGAGCTTTGTTCCATTCTGATAGCATTGGTGTGTTGATCTCATTTCTCCATAAAAAGCATCTTTATGCAGGTCTAGTTACATAAATATAATCAAAAGTAATTTTCCTCTGCTACCTCCTAAGAATATATCAGAAGATCTTTAAAAAAATGTATTCTGTTTTCCTTTTATATGGAATTCTACCTCCATTACTTACTTGGGTATTGCTATTCCTTCTAATTTGTCATATCTTTATTTCTTAAATTATGCTAATTTATCTTCCTAAGATTTAGAAAGAGCTAGAGGCTTTCAGGTCTCTCAACATCTCCTGGTTTGGCCAAGTCAATGTTTTGAAGATAGACATCCTCCCTAAACTCTTATACATATTTCAAACCATCACTATTTTTCCTACCAGGCATTTCTTTCGCACTTTACGCTCCATGGCCATGAAGTTTATTTGGACCAATGTTTACTCTCGCTTGCGCTATAAAACGCATTCTAGACACAAATCTAAAGATGGTATGGGGTTGCCAGACTTTGAGACTTATCACAACGCTACGGTGTTGGCTCATATTGTAGCTTGTAGATTGGTTCTCTCGTCCTCTCTTAAAGGCGTCCATTTTAGTCGAACAGGACCTATGTCCATTTGACCTGAGAGCACTTCTTCCGTCCCTGTCCCCTTCTGTGGCGAGCCCCTTTCAACGTTCTCCTCTCACTGTGGCTGCCTTGCATGCTTGGCACTCTCTCCATGATTTCCATAATGTATCCACTTACACCCCTATTTAATAACTCTGCTCTCCCAGTGTGTGTAGCTATGCCTTCCATAAGAGGTCATGATCGCAAGGATTGGCCACAGGCTAGGCATTTTGTACATCCATCTACTGGACGATTTGTGGGGGTCTCTAGTTCCCCTGTGATCAGTGGAGACCGTTGGTTGTTGGACCATCAGCTATCCTATTTTTGTAAGACTTTCAGGGTTATTCACAAAAGGGTGAAGTGTTTGGAGAAGGCAGGAGAAGTGAACAATCTAGGACAACACAGCTAAACTGGAAAGTGAGCTGAATTGGAGATTTTTTTCCAAATCAGCACTTTGGCCTAGATTGTTCTCTTCTCTTGCCTTCTCCAAACACTTCACCCTTTTGTGAATAACCCTGTTTGTTTGATTCGGGTCAGATACATAGAGCTTTGACTGCTTTTGAATGATTACTTACCCTCTCAGAACCACCACGCCATTTGCTCTCCTCGATCTATGGGATGCTACAGGCTAAACATCATATTCAACCACCAAATTTTATAGAGGCTTGGCATGAGGATTTAGCTCGTACTGTATCAGAAGGTGACTGGGATACCATTTTTCATTATACTCACAAAGCCTCTGTATCTAGTTATGCCCAGGAGAAAAATGTTAAGATCCTTTCTAGATGGTAGAAAGATCCTGCTACTATTCACTGTATGTTCCAAAACTCTTCAGGTATTTGTTAGAGATGTGGGGAAAGGATCATATATACACATTTTTGGTGGGGTTGTCTATTGATTAAAAATTTTGACGAAGTATCTTTGCAATCTATAATCACCTGTATGGGGACACTTTAGAGCCATCTCCTGAAGTAGCTCTTTTATCACTTTTACCGGGATCTCAAAAGAGTCAAAAACAGAGCTAGCTCTGTTATTTTTTGGGAGCGGCCCATCAACCAATCCCTCTGTTTTGGAAAAAGTCCTCTCCCCCCGTTGTCCTTATGGGTCAGTCGTGTCAATGATATCATGCGGATGACAAACACTTTAGATCGTGTTCGCATGCAATGGTCCTTGTAGTTAAATTTTTCCATCTCCAATCAGTTGGGCAAATTTTTGTAAACCCTCATTCCTTTAAAGTTTCTACTGCTGTCTCACTGGGCCCTACTTTGCTTTACTCTACTCTTTTCTTTCTTCCTTTTCTTTCTCTCTGACTTTTTGTTCTCTTTATATAGGTTTTGGTTGTTCCCATTCTTTTCACTCCATTTTCTTTTAACCCGAGCAATGCTGTTTGATAATGTTTTCTGTAGTGCTGCAAGTATTTTATTGACCTGATTTTGGTATCTTATCTACATGATAACTGTCTGTTGGAGATGTTATACACCCAAATCCTTTATACGATTTACTTGTTCATACATTATTTGTATTACTTGTGTTTTGCTTTTTCTGTGATCATCAGTAAACTTGATTCAACTATAAATACTTTATTGTCATGTATGAAATGTATCCTTCTCTGTGTTATTCTCCATTTATGTGCTGGTGTCTCCTCCCCCTCTTTCATGTATGTGGTGTCAGTGGATTTCTAAGGACTTCCCACCAGTATACTTAGTCCATCCAAAGAGGTATCATGCCAATGTGAGAGGATATGGGTGACATCAGGGGCACATTGTGGCATGCCACATGTGCATGACACATACTAGCAGGAAGCCATTGCCCCCACCAACTGGAAGTAATGTTTTCATGGACGGGACCGGCAGGGATCAAAAAGAAAATGAGGCAAGATGTTGAGGTGGAGTCTACTGTTGTCTGTGGGAAGCCAAGGGGCTACATGTTAGGACCATTTTTAGGTGCCAAATTGCTGCATCCAAGGTAAGAGTTCCCATCTTCCCCATTTGATGGAGTCTTTTATCACCCAACTTTGTAAACAAGTATGGGTTTTACATTCAGGTGCCTCATTTATTTTTTTACTTTCCGAAGACCCATATGGTACATTTGAAGCATGCATGATATCTGGGGAAGGACACATGTGTGTGATGGTTACATGGAAGTATGTAACTATTGAGGAGAGTTGATTAAGTTCTGTTGTATGATATATGTTGTAAACATATCATTGTTTGCAGGTAATCAGTAAAAACAGCAGCTAGGTTTCTCTATTGCAGTGGTTTTAATGGACTGCGTATTAAAACAAGTCATATTTCTTATAAATACATTATATTCTTTTAATATATATTCTTTTTAGTATGATATGTTGTAAGCCCTGAAAGAAAAATCACATTCAATTATTGTTTGCTGTTAAATCTACAGTTTATGGAGATCAGAACTATAACATGACATTACTGGTTTCCATCCTTTTCTTGGATAATAATAAATGCAAAGTTGCCATTGCATTTTCTTACACTAAGCAGATAGTGTTGCTTGTTTTGAAGCATTATCTAAATACTAACAGACATTTGATTCAACTGCATTATTCTCACAGTATGGCTATTTAGGTGTGATCCTTTGCACCCCCCTTTGTGACACCAAACAAAGAAAATAACTTGTTTGTTTTGGATTACAATTTTATTATGATTGTTATTCTATTAACCAAGCAGATTACATTGTCAACAGTAAAATAACAATACAATAAATATGCTGTAGTTGGCAATCTTATCTAAAGGACTGCAACCAGTTTATTAAACATTTCAGTTACAGGCTCCACTTTAAAAATCATATCAATATAGAGAGGCCATGTAGTGTAATATTTCTGGCATTACTTGTACAGCTTTTAGCTTTTAATAATGTAATGTTTATGAATAAAGTTGTTGCATAATGTTCTATAGATATCTATGAGTGTTTTGTTAACTATATACGACTTCAGTCACAAAACTTTCTTGGGATTTGTATAACTCAGAAGACACTAGTCTCCAATTCTGTTAATTTGATTATAATGTGATTATTGAGGTTAGTAAAAGTCTCCTTTAAACAAACAATTTCCAGCAGAACTCAAAAGCAACACAAATAAAAAGGCCTACTCCACCTTAGGAGGCTAACTAAACAGTAGTGTCCCTCACTACGTCCTACTGGAGCGGCTAGTCCAGCTTCCAGTATAAAATAACAAAAACCACAGTCCAATACATACCGTTGTTCTGGCAGACCTTATTCCCCAGATATGCAGACACTCTCCAGTCTGTGTCCATCCAGTGCAGCCTGGATCTTGCTCTGAGCTCTCTCCCCCTCTCAGTCACTATCAGGTGCAGCAACTGTGGCACCCAGGACTCTCAGCCAGTCGGGCTGAGAAGGCCCAGAGAGTAAAACATTTCATAAGGAAGAACCTGGCTTTTCAGATTCTTCCAGGTTTTCCAATTTGTAGCTGGGATCTGGTGCTCTAAAAATTTCTTAGAGCTCTGGGTGGGATGAAATCTCCAGTCCTGGGGCCAGGTTTGGCCAACGACCGGTCTGGGCTGATCTGGTGGCTGGGAGTAGCCTCATTAAGGAGCCAGACCAGAGCTCAGGGGAGAGTTGGTGGGGTATGTGCTGGAGGCACACGTGAGCCAAGCCAGGTGGTGTGGTAAAGCCCCTATTTTGTTAAGCGCTGAGCAAATTGTTGGCGCTATATAAATCCTGTATAATAATAATATAATAACAGCCAGGGAGGCTGGAGGATTAGAGAGGCTGAGAGAGCCAGGCACACAGGGTGTTGTGAAAAGCTGCTGGAAGCAGCTACAGAACATGAAGTACCTCTGAGGTGGTTTGCTAAGGCCAACGTTAAAGTCTTGGGACTAGGACAGTGAGTGAATGGGACAACCTTGAGTTGGTGAGACAAGATACCCTTCTTGCTGAAGATAAATGAACTTTACTTTATGTTATATGCTGAAGTTAAGCCTGAAGTTGTGGTTTTCACCTGTGAGTTGTCTGAAGAAAAAGAATAAATACTTTTTGGTTTATGAAAAAACCCTGTGCGAGTGCTCTGTGAGCTCCTCAGCATTACAATATATAATATAATGTGTGTGTGTGTGTGTGTGTGTGTGTGTGTGTGTGTATATATATACGGTTTCTGTCTCAAACCAGACATCAAGGATCAGATCATCCAAACTATCGCTGTATCTTTGGTAGTCATCAACATCTTTATCGATTAGCGATCTGTTAAGGATCATCAATCTTCTTCTATTAAAGAAAACAGATAGTATGAATACATATTCTCATCCATTGATATTTACATTTACTGATTCTTAGTAAATAAATATATATATTTTTGCACAGCTATTGCATTAATTTTTTTTTGGTCTTCAAGTTAGCGCAAATAAATGAACTCGAGTTATTATTTTGTTGATTTGTGAAAATAAGTTGGGAATCTCCTTAATTCCAGATCCTGGCCTATTTTCATAAATAAAGAACTGTTTATTTTAGCAGAGTAAACAAACATTCTGACAGTACAGTGAGTGAGCATTATGACCATAGGACAGGAAATTAGTTAATTACAGGATCACCAGGTAAACATAACGGTAAAAAAAAGTGCACAAACATGAGTTTTAAGAGTTATAACATATAACAATAGCAGTGGTTTTATTTAATATCAGATCATTTTGCCTTGTGATGCAAACATCTGATTCACCTGGCGAAGAAGCTTAATTAATGTTAATGAATGATTAATTGATGTCAACATCAGTTTAACTTGGATGTGCTTAAGCAAGTGAAAAGATAAATATACAGTTCCAGCAGTGCTCCTGACTTTGTTATAGCTTCATGCCTTCAGCAGGAGAACAAATGAGTCAATAATAAGTAGTTTTATTAAGAATTAAATCAGTGGTCAGTGTTTATGAATGAGTGGGTAATTATACTTGATTTCCATGCTGTCATTCCATACTTACCACATGGAGCCTTGACATTGGTACCACTTTTTCTTAAAAGAGTCCTCAGCACTGAAGCACATTGATACCGATATCAGTGTGGTGGGGGTTAGTACACTAGCTGGCCCTTTAGCCATGGAAATATCAACCTGTACGCTAGCTGTGCCTGGTTAGTAGCTCTGGGGCTATGCTTTTTTAATTCTTACTATTCAATTTAAGTTTGGCACTAGCCTTATCAATAATTTTATATATTAAACTTATCTTTCATTTCCCCTGATACAAATAGTAAACCTATTTGGATTTTAACTAATATGTGTTTAAAGTGATATTAAAGTCAAAGGTTTTTGAGCTATTATAAATGCTAATTGAATCACTTTCAATGTATTCTGCTCTTTAATATTGAAAAGCTATACATTCCTGCATAATCAGCTGGTCCACTGAGCAGTGACCCTGATATTCTTTTTAGGGTGGCTCTTTTCCCTTGCACAGTCATTTGGAGCCACCCTTGTACTTGCTAGTAAGCTGTGTGTGTCTCCAAAAACACACAGACACAGCAAGGCAAGTCACTGCCATACCCCCTGCTCCCCCTTACTCATCCCTCCATTCTTTCTTCTCCAAGCTAGCAGATGAATAGTTGCTGGCGTTTTTGTTGTCTCTTGTGACCTTGCATTGAACATAACGTTCAGGAAAGTGAAGCTGAGAGAGTAAAGGTGCCCATCCACCTTACGATTATCGGACGAAACTTTTCGCCCGATGATCGAATAGTCGTACAATTTTCGTACGGCAGCCCCATCTTGCCCCCATGATCGAAAGACTAATTTAGCTGTAATTAACGAAAAGCACCTGGACAAAATGTGGTAAATGATTTGCCGTATTTTTGTTAGCGCAAGCGCAGTGTAGATCGTACGACTTTTGACGGATGGAAACGCCAGCAACCTTACGAAAATCGTACGATCTAGCAAAATTTTCAAACATGCTTGACCGTCAAAAGTCGTACGACTGTACAGTACTGTTGGTCGGACACTGCAAAGCACACATACGATTATCGGACGAAAAGTCGATCGCATACGAAAATCGTACGATAATCGTAAGGTGTATGGGCACCTTTAGACTCAGCTGATCAGAAACATGTTAAATGTAAATGCTTGGGCAAATTAAAAAAAAACAAAAACTTTGCTGGGCAATGAATATTTGTTTGGTCGACATTCATTACTGAAAAAATTTGATAGTTTAATACTACTTTACATTTTCACAGGAAACAATTGCAGGAACATGAAATAGTACTTAAGAAAATTTAGAAGCAACATTAATGATATCTGACTTAGGGTCTGTGTTGGGCTGTGGGCCTGTGTTAATGGACAAATGCACCATGCTTCTGGCATTGGTTTAAGACACGTTTGTGATCATTCACAGTTCATTGATCTTCTGTTGATCTCTTTCTGACCTGAATTTGATCTTTTGCAAGCTGCTTTTGTATTTCCATAGACTTGTATGGTGAGAGAAGAAGTTCATACATGAACAAAGGCACGGCAACACGGGCCCCTAAATAGATATTGTTTGCCCAACTCCCCATTACTTTTATACTCATCTCTTCAGCGCTTCCATTGCTGCTCCTTTTTCTGTTGCCTGCACTACAAAATACCCCCTGCTTCTGGGTATGAGGGAGCATGTGACACTGCTGGTTGACAGAATGGGTGATGTCATTGCTCTCTTTGAGCTTCAACACCAGCTGTCATTAGATAGTTTGATGGGGGCTGCAGTAGAGGAAGGAGCAGCACTGGAAGGTATGCATTAATTAGTCAGGGTGGTGGATTTTCACAGACACTGTCACTTGCCCTGAATTGACAAGGTAACAGTGTCTCTTTAAACAGAAGAGCATCAAGCCCTACTTACTCACTCACTTGCTGGATGTATACCCAATTTACTCTTGTCTTTATCTTCTAGCCTTGGATTCTCAGATGCTTCCAATCTGTATACATTTTCTTAACACGTTTCTCCTTTCCAAATGCCCTCCTGACCATCAAACTCATTTATTCTATTCAGACATTTATTATAAACATTGCTGAGCCTGAAGAAGGGGACCCTGCGTGGCCCGATAGTGCTAGTTCTGATGACATGACATTTTAAATAAACAATCGCTTTGGACTTCAAATCGTTTTGGAGTGCTGGGGCCATCTATCTACTAAAATTGTCGGGCAGCGCGTTCCGCAGTCATTACAAGGCACACCCCCCCTTTCGATTGGGGCTCTCCAGTAAGGAGTGCTACAAGGCAATTCTATGTTGGTTCTGAATAAAGGTTTGCTATTCATTCTTACTCTTTATAGGCAATTGTCACACATTACTCTATAGATATACCTCAACATTACAGATTTTCCTATACTTTAAGCATATTCTCATTCACTTGTTTCAGATCCATGGCATTAGTATGATTATGGTCTTGTAACTTTTTTTCAATGTTTTGCATGCTACATTATTTTAGCATTAAAATCCAGCTACAATTAACAATGTCATATTATGTTGGATAGAAAGGAATGGTTACAGGTATAACTGTTTTTTTTAATGGTATAGTCCACGTAATTTGTCAATAGAATTTGAGTTTCAAAGTCAATTTGTTTTTGTCATTAGTTTATATGTAATATTTATCCGGGATATTCTTGTTTTGTTTTGTCTCTTTTCTCAGAACAGGGAAAATTATTTTCAATTTTTATTCTTCTGATCAAATTATCAGTCTTCCTTATCTCGGATATTAGTACACAAATACACTTACTTAAGGTCAGTCCACTTTTTAATCAATTCTGAACTTGTATAATCCTCTTTTAGGGCTTTTTTTCCTTTAGTTGTTTGATGGCTGTGCTATATAAATATAAAGGTTTGTATATATTCTAATGTGATTCATATGATGGCAGAGCCAATTCTATTTCTGGGTATAAAGAAGTCTTTTTCATTTTCATTCTCCAAGTCTACATTTATTTGTTTGTTTAATAGTCCTCAGAGTATACAGCCCAGAATTTTAATATGTTTTTATTTCGTTCCAAGATACGTTTCCATTTTTATCTCTATACATCATCATCCTCGGATGAAATCCATTCTTTACTGCACTAACCTCTTTGAACAAATATCTTTTTTTTTTTCAATCAACTTTTCCATCCTCTTGAACTTTTCCTGTACTTTTTCCCTTTTCTTCCTCCTGCATATTTTATTCACTATTCTTCTTTTGTCTAGAAACAATTTTAGACTTGTTCTTGTTTATCTTTATAACGTTTTAGATCTGGCCTTACTCCTTTCTTCTATTGCCTTTCTATACTCTTTATCAAACCACATTTTCTTTTTTCATAAAGTTTTATAACCAAGAATGTTTTCTGCAGGTTCTATTACTTTTTATTTTCTTGCTTTAAACTTTATATCTTGTTGGTTATCTACAATTTATGTTTGCATATTCTTAATTAATTCTTCTTGATATTTCTGTTTTATACTTGCATGTATATTTAGCATTAATTTACATATTAACACACATGCTTATATTACCATCAAATCTGTATGTTTTCGTGTTCCGATATTTTGTCTACATATAATAAGTGCTATATCTTAATCTCAATCTGCTCTTCTCATGCTTCAATCATACTTTAGCTCCATTCCACACCTTCTATCAGTTAGATGGTGATGTGTGGTTTTGCATTATAGTATTCGGAGATATGTTTTATGTGCAATTTTATGTTCAAAATATTTATTAATTTTCATCATACATTTACTCTGCTGAAAACAACAAATTTTGCTGTTGACTTCAAGCAAACTATAGAGGAACATAGTTTACCTACACACATTTTTTTAAAATAAATTCTTTATTTGTAACTTTTACAAGAAAAGTAAACAAAATATAACAAGAAGAAACAGTTGAATCCACATTGAAAAGTCATTAAACATGAATAGGGGTGAGACACATGGATATACTCTGGCATGCAATGCCAGAGTATAACATGAGGGAGGAATGAATAAAGGTTTGATATATCAAGATATACATAAAAGGCATGTTTTTGGTATCAAGATCAGTCATATCCAGTACAAAGTGAGTGCAACAGTGTGTCAAAGCTATAAATGTGATACCAGAGACTGTAATGTGTAAACAAGTAGGAGACATATATGATATAATATTAGCACTATGCAATGAATGATAAAGGAAAATGAGAAGGAAAAGAATAAAGACATAGTTACGGGATTGGGAGAAAAGGAAGGTACAGAGAGGCAGACCAGGAGAAAGAGGGGGTAAGAGGAAGTAGAAGGGAAGGTTGTCCTTCCCCCACCTCCCCCATCGTGGCAATGGTCAGAGCCCTACTTTAGGGATAAGTATTCAGAGGACGGTATAAATTCAATCCAGTAAAACCACATGTAATTGAATTTTTCAGAAGTGTTGTTAAGAGAACTCGTTAGATCTTCTATGAGGTAAATGTCTTGAATACGGTTGAGCACATGTCAAATGTTGGGCAGTTCAGGGCGCATCCATTGCACAGTTATATAAGCATGAGCTGCATTAACTATATGTGGTACAATCGAGTTTTTGTAGGTACATAAAGGGATGGCATTATGATGAAGTAAGAAGATGGCCGATTCTCGGGGCAGTCGAAGGTCAGTAAATTTCTGAGTGACCACATATACCTGGTCCTAGAGCTGCTGGAGAGCTGGGGAGGACCAGAAAATATGGAGCATATCAGCTGATGGGTGCTTGCATCGCCAGCAAAGATGGGAGGAGTTTCGGAATAGAGTGTGGAACGATTGAGGGGTTTGATACAATTCGATACCATAGGGGTTCGGGTGACAATAGAAGATTGGTAGGACAGGGTCAACAGCTTTTCACCTGCTACCAGAGATAAATGTATCTGTAGATATTCCTCCCATCTCGATAGAAACCACAACTGCAGTGCATCAGGGGACATGAGCAAGAGCTTGTAGCAGAAAGAGAGTACATGGCATGGGTGTTCTTCTTGGGTGCAAGTTCAAAGGGGGTAAGGGGTATACAAAAGTTCTGGGTAGCAGGGATGGAGTTACGAAAGTGGGTTATTTGCATCGCCAACCAAAAATCAAGGGTACCATAGTACGGTTGGGAGCATAAGGTGTGGAAAGTCAGCCAATCTGGACCAGAGAGAAGGTGAAGAGCTCTAGTCTTACCCAAACGACATAGAGTGGGATAAGAACGGTGTCCAATGACAGGGAAAATGCAGGGTTGTTGAGAATAAGGAGTAAAGGAGAAGGGGTCGGAGAAATGTACCCTTGAGAGAAAAAAGATTGGGTCAGTTTCAGAGTAGGACAATGGTAGGATGCAAAGCGAGGTGCCCGGGGTAACTGGCTGGAACACCAAGGTAGACTAGATAAGAGGACAACCGAACACGATTGTCCAAGAGCAACCCAAAGATTGGAGATCTGGTTATGACACCATTCCATAACTTTGGTCAGGTGAGTTACCATGCAATATAGTCATACATTTGGGAGGGACATACCTCTGTCTTGTTTGAGTTTCCTTAACCACTTCAAGACCAGGTGTTTAGACCCCCTTCCTGGCCAGGCCATTTTTTAGTGTTCAGTGCTGCAGTACTTTGACTGACGTTTATTACATAGTTACATAGTTACATAGTATTTGAGGTTGAATAAAGACATTAGTCCATCAAGTCCAACCTATTAGGATCTCATTCTAGGAGTACCCGTACCCCTGTATATTACGGTCCCTTAAGAAATCGTCCAAAAGTTTCTTGAACAATTCCACATTATTTGCTGAAATCACCGCCTGTGGCAGTGAGTTCCAGACCCTAACTGATCTTACTGTGAAGAACCCCCTTCGCCCCTTGTGCTGGAATTTTTTTTCCATCAATTTTAGGTGATGGCCTCTAGTTTTTGTAACGGAGTTAATTTTAAACAGTTTATCGCTAATGTTGCTACCACCATTAAACATTTTGTACATGGAAATCATATCCCCCCTTAATCTCCTCACCTCTAATGTGAACATGTTTAAATTTAGTAGCCTCGTCTC